>NW_026046777.1:0-48037 GCF_023864275.1 Schistocerca cancellata | reverse complement strand
AAACGTCTGCGGGAGGAGGCGAGACGACAAAAGAATAAATTTATGATTACAAATCGAATTTGGAGCTGCACGCCGCTGCAGAACGATAGGCGCTAACGTATTTCGGAGCATACCGCCCGATTCGTAGTGTTTTGTCGTTTTCAAAGACTTCCTGGCAAACTTGGTTAGCACATTCTCCTTCAAACTGAGTTAATTATTGCAGTTTCGTACCTGACGGCCGTTAAAATGCTTGAGGAAGTCTCTTTGTCACGACAGAAAGGTGGTATGGGAAGAGGGCTGGCAAGAGTAGCGACTAAAAAGCGATAAATGAAGGCAGCCAGAGTTCCCAGGCGCTCATCCATACGAGTACTACCGTTGTTGCTTCACATCGGTGATCGGACGAGAACGGAAGATTTTATTTCTTTTTTTTTTTTTTTGTTTATTTACATTGTGGAATTTAGCACTGCTACAAAACAGTAGGCCCTGACGTATTTCAAAAACTCATCTGTCGATTCGTAGTGTGTTGTTATTTCCGAGGCGTTGTAGCACTCTTCTTCCGCGCATTCTTGCTGAAACTGAGTTCATTACTGTAATTTCGTATCCTACGTTTGATACAGTAGTTTAAAATGCTTGTGGAAGCATCTTTGTCAACACCTGAAAGTTAGTATGAAAAGAGGGCTGGCAGGTGCAGCGACGTAAAAATGAAAAAATGAGATAGAGCCAACAGCACCCGGTGTTCCCAGGCGGTCACCCATCCAAGTACTAACCGGGCCCGATGTTGCTTAACTTCGGTGATCGGACGAGAACCGGTGTATTCAACATGGTATGGCCGTTGGCGTCCTTATACTGTAGCCGCACCACACAAGAGGCATTCGCCTCTTCTCGCAACACACGCAATCGCCGCTTTCCGTGGCACATTTGACGCAAAGCACGTCCTTCCACCTCGAAGGTGGCGCGGAGTGCGCGCTCGGCTCGGCGTCTCATAGGAGACTGCCGAGCGTAGGTGCGGCGCACAACACAGCTGCTCGGTGCACCGCCTGTCATTCGTTTGGTGCGTGTGGCCGCGGGGTGTGGCAGTGTCCTGCTGGACCGACGGAGGCTTTCTCACCTGGCTGACACACGCCGCGCTTCCAGATATTTGCGTAATTTGCGCGGTGCATTTGCATTCGCGCCTGTCCCCCCCTCCCGTCCCGACTTGTCCCGACTTTGCTCGACTGCCGCTCGCTGCCGCTCGGGTCGCGGTCCATATGACAGCACAAGCGCGAGAAACGTCTGCGGGAGGAGGCGAGACGACAAAAGAATAAATTTATGATTACAAATCGAATTTGGAGCTGCACGCCGCTGCAGAACGATAGGCGCTAACGTATTTCGGAGCATACCGCCCGATTCGTAGTGTTTTGTCGTTTTCAAAGACTTCCTGGCAAACTTGGTTAGCACATTCTCCTTCAAACTGAGTTAATTATTGCAGTTTCGTACCTGACGGCCGTTTAAAATGCTTGAGGAAGTCTCTTTGTCACGACAGAAAGGTGGTATGGGAAGAGGGCTGGCAAGAGTAGCGACTAAAAAGCGATAAATGAAGGCAGCCAGAGTTCCCAGGCGCTCATCCATACGAGTACTACCGTTGTTGCTTCACATCGGTGATCGGACGAGAACGGAAGATTTTATTTCTTTTTTTTTTTTTTTTGTTTATTTACATTGTGGAATTTAGCACTGCTACAAAACAGTAGGCCCTGACGTATTTCAAAACTCATCTGTCGATTCGTAGTGTGTTGTTATTTCCGAGGCGTTGTAGCACTCTTCTTCCGCGCATTCTTGCTGAAACTGAGTTCATTACTGTAATTTCGTATCCTACGTTTGATACAGTAGTTTAAAATGCTTGTGGAAGCATCTTTGTCAACACCTGAAAGTTAGTATGAAAAGAGGGCTGGCAGGTGCAGCGACGTAAAAATGAAAAAATGAGATAGAGCCAACAGCACCCGGTGTTCCCAGGCGGTCACCCATCCAAGTACTAACCGGGCCCGATGTTGCTTAACTTCGGTGATCGGACGAGAACCGGTGTATTCAACATGGTATGGCCGTTGGCGTCCTTATACTGTAGCCGCACCACACAAGAGGCATTCGCCTCTTCTCGCAACACACGCAATCGCCGCTTTCCGTGGCACATTTGACGCAAAGCACGTCCTTCCACCTCGAAGGTGGCGCGGAGTGCGCGCTCGGCTCGGCGTCTCATAGGAGACTGCCGAGCGTAGGTGCGGCGCACAACACAGCTGCTCGGTGCACCGCCTGTCATTCGTTTGGTGCGTGTGGCCGCGGGGTGTGGCAGTGTCCTGCTGGACCGACGGAGGCTTTCTCACCTGGCTGACACACGCCGCGCTTCCAGATATTTGCGTAATTTGCGCGGTGCATTTGCATTCGCGCCTGTCCCCCCCTCCCGTCCCGACTTGTCCCGACTTTGCTCGACTGCCGCTCGCTGCCGCTCGGGTCGCGGTCCATATGACAGCACAAGCGCGAGAAACGTCTGCGGGAGGAGGCGAGACGACAAAAGAATAAATTTATGATTACAAATCGAATTTGGAGCTGCACGCCGCTGCAGAACGATAGGCGCTAACGTATTTCGGAGCATACCGCCCGATTCGTAGTGTTTTGTCGTTTTCAAAGACTTCCTGGCAAACTTGGTTAGCACATTCTCCTTCAAACTGAGTTAATTATTGCAGTTTCGTACCTGACGGCCGTTTAAAATGCTTGAGGAAGTCTCTTTGTCACGACAGAAAGGTGGTATGGGAAGAGGGCTGGCAAGAGTAGCGACTAAAAAGCGATAAATGAAGGCAGCCAGAGTTCCCAGGCGCTCATCCATACGAGTACTACCGTTGTTGCTTCACATCGGTGATCGGACGAGAACGGAAGATTTTATTTCTTTTTTTTTTTTTTTTTGTTTATTTACATTGTGGAATTTAGCACTGCTACAAAACAGTAGGCCCTGACGTATTTCAAAACTCATCTGTCGATTCGTAGTGTGTTGTTATTTCCGAGGCGTTGTAGCACTCTTCTTCCGCGCATTCTTGCTGAAACTGAGTTCATTACTGTAATTTCGTATCCTACGTTTGATACAGTAGTTTAAAATGCTTGTGGAAGCATCTTTGTCAACACCTGAAAGTTAGTATGAAAAGAGGGCTGGCAGGTGCAGCGACGTAAAAATGAAAAAATGAGATAGAGCCAACAGCACCCGGTGTTCCCAGGCGGTCACCCATCCAAGTACTAACCGGGCCCGATGTTGCTTAACTTCGGTGATCGGACGAGAACCGGTGTATTCAACATGGTATGGCCGTTGGCGTCCTTATACTGTAGCCGCACCACACAAGAGGCATTCGCCTCTTCTCGCAACACACGCAATCGCCGCTTTCCGTGGCACATTTGACGCAAAGCACGTCCTTCCACCTCGAAGGTGGCGCGGAGTGCGCGCTCGGCTCGGCGTCTCATAGGAGACTGCCGAGCGTAGGTGCGGCGCACAACACAGCTGCTCGGTGCACCGCCTGTCATTCGTTTGGTGCGTGTGGCCGCGGGGTGTGGCAGTGTCCTGCTGGACCGACGGAGGCTTTCTCACCTGGCTGACACACGCCGCGCTTCCAGATATTTGCGTAATTTGCGCGGTGCATTTGCATTCGCGCCTGTCCCCCCCCTCCCGTCCCGACTTGTCCCGACTTTGCTCGACTGCCGCTCGCTGCCGCTCGGGTCGCGGTCCATATGACAGCACAAGCGCGAGAAACGTCTGCGGGAGGAGGCGAGACGACAAAAGAATAAATTTATGATTACAAATCGAATTTGGAGCTGCACGCCGCTGCAGAACGATAGGCGCTAACGTATTTCGGAGCATACCGCCCGATTCGTAGTGTTTTGTCGTTTTCAAAGACTTCCTGGCAAACTTGGTTAGCACATTCTCCTTCAAACTGAGTTAATTATTGCAGTTTCGTACCTGACGGCCGTTTAAAATGCTTGAGGAAGTCTCTTTGTCACGACAGAAAGGTGGTATGGGAAGAGGGCTGGCAAGAGTAGCGACTAAAAAGCGATAAATGAAGGCAGCCAGAGTTCCCAGGCGCTCATCCATACGAGTACTACCGTTGTTGCTTCACATCGGTGATCGGACGAGAACGGAAGATTTTATTTCTTTTTTTTTTTTTTTTGTTTATTTACATTGTGGAATTTAGCACTGCTACAAAACAGTAGGCCCTGACGTATTTCAAAACTCATCTGTCGATTCGTAGTGTGTTGTTATTTCCGAGGCGTTGTAGCACTCTTCTTCCGCGCATTCTTGCTGAAACTGAGTTCATTACTGTAATTTCGTATCCTACGTTTGATACAGTAGTTTAAAATGCTTGTGGAAGCATCTTTGTCAACACCTGAAAGTTAGTATGAAAAGAGGGCTGGCAGGTGCAGCGACGTAAAAATGAAAAAATGAGATAGAGCCAACAGCACCCGGTGTTCCCAGGCGGTCACCCATCCAAGTACTAACCGGGCCCGATGTTGCTTAACTTCGGTGATCGGACGAGAACCGGTGTATTCAACATGGTATGGCCGTTGGCGTCCTTATACTGTAGCCGCACCACACAAGAGGCATTCGCCTCTTCTCGCAACACACGCAATCGCCGCTTTCCGTGGCACATTTGACGCAAAGCACGTCCTTCCACCTCGAAGGTGGCGCGGAGTGCGCGCTCGGCTCGGCGTCTCATAGGAGACTGCCGAGCGTAGGTGCGGCGCACAACACAGCTGCTCGGTGCACCGCCTGTCATTCGTTTGGTGCGTGTGGCCGCGGGGTGTGGCAGTGTCCTGCTGGACCGACGGAGGCTTTCTCACCTGGCTGACACACGCCGCGCTTCCAGATATTTGCGTAATTTGCGCGGTGCATTTGCATTCGCGCCTGTCCCCCCCTCCCGTCCCGACTTGTCCCGACTTTGCTCGACTGCCGCTCGCTGCCGCTCGGGTCGCGGTCCATATGACAGCACAAGCGCGAGAAACGTCTGCGGGAGGAGGCGAGACGACAAAAGAATAAATTTATGATTACAAATCGAATTTGGAGCTGCACGCCGCTGCAGAACGATAGGCGCTAACGTATTTCGGAGCATACCGCCCGATTCGTAGTGTTTTGTCGTTTTCAAAGACTTCCTGGCAAACTTGGTTAGCACATTCTCCTTCAAACTGAGTTAATTATTGCAGTTTCGTACCTGACGGCCGTTTAAAATGCTTGAGGAAGTCTCTTTGTCACGACAGAAAGGTGGTATGGGAAGAGGGCTGGCAAGAGTAGCGACTAAAAAGCGATAAATGAAGGCAGCCAGAGTTCCCAGGCGCTCATCCATACGAGTACTACCGTTGTTGCTTCACATCGGTGATCGGACGAGAACGGAAGATTTTATTTCTTTTTTTTTTTTTTTTGTTTATTTACA
Source organism: Schistocerca cancellata (assembly GCF_023864275.1). NCBI lineage: Eukaryota > Metazoa > Arthropoda > Insecta > Orthoptera > Acrididae > Schistocerca > Schistocerca cancellata. Next base: position 42,623 of record NW_026046777.1, on the reverse strand, counting down.
TTGTGGAATTTAGCACTGCTACAAAACAGTAGGCCCTGACGTATTTCAAAACTCATCTGTCGATTCGTAGTGTGTTGTTATTTCCGAGGCGTTGTAGCACTCTTCTTCCGCGCATTCTTGCTGAAACTGAGTTCATTACTGTAATTTCGTATCCTACGTTTGATACAGTAGTTTAAAATGCTTGTGGAAGCATCTTTGTCAACACCTGAAAGTTAGTATGAAAAGAGGGCTGGCAGGTGCAGCGACGTAAAAATGAAAAAATGAGATAGAGCCAACAGCACCCGGTGTTCCCAGGCGGTCACCCATCCAAGTACTAACCGGGCCCGATGTTGCTTAACTTCGGTGATCGGACGAGAACCGGTGTATTCAACATGGTATGGCCGTTGGCGTCCTTATACTGTAGCCGCACCACACAAGAGGCATTCGCCTCTTCTCGCAACACACGCAATCGCCGCTTTCCGTGGCACATTTGACGCAAAGCACGTCCTTCCACCTCGAAGGTGGCGCGGAGTGCGCGCTCGGCTCGGCGTCTCATAGGAGACTGCCGAGCGTAGGTGCGGCGCACAACACAGCTGCTCGGTGCACCGCCTGTCATTCGTTTGGTGCGTGTGGCCGCGGGGTGTGGCAGTGTCCTGCTGGACCGACGGAGGCTTTCTCACCTGGCTGACACACGCCGCGCTTCCAGATATTTGCGTAATTTGCGCGGTGCATTTGCATTCGCGCCTGTCCCCCCCTCCCGTCCCGACTTGTCCCGACTTTGCTCGACTGCCGCTCGCTGCCGCTCGGGTCGCGGTCCATATGACAGCACAAGCGCGAGAAACGTCTGCGGGAGGAGGCGAGACGACAAAAGAATAAATTTATGATTACAAATCGAATTTGGAGCTGCACGCCGCTGCAGAACGATAGGCGCTAACGTATTTCGGAGCATACCGCCCGATTCGTAGTGTTTTGTCGTTTTCAAAGACTTCCTGGCAAACTTGGTTAGCACATTCTCCTTCAAACTGAGTTAATTATTGCAGTTTCGTACCTGACGGCCGTTTAAAATGCTTGAGGAAGTCTCTTTGTCACGACAGAAAGGTGGTATGGGAAGAGGGCTGGCAAGAGTAGCGACTAAAAAGCGATAAATGAAGGCAGCCAGAGTTCCCAGGCGCTCATCCATACGAGTACTACCGTTGTTGCTTCACATCGGTGATCGGACGAGAACGGAAGATTTTATTTCTTTTTTTTTTTTTTTTGTTTATTTACATTGTGGAATTTAGCACTGCTACAAAACAGTAGGCCCTGACGTATTTCAAAACTCATCTGTCGATTCGTAGTGTGTTGTTATTTCCGAGGCGTTGTAGCACTCTTCTTCCGCGCATTCTTGCTGAAACTGAGTTCATTACTGTAATTTCGTATCCTACGTTTGATACAGTAGTTTAAAATGCTTGTGGAAGCATCTTTGTCAACACCTGAAAGTTAGTATGAAAAGAGGGCTGGCAGGTGCAGCGACGTAAAAATGAAAAAATGAGATAGAGCCAACAGCACCCGGTGTTCCCAGGCGGTCACCCATCCAAGTACTAACCGGGCCCGATGTTGCTTAACTTCGGTGATCGGACGAGAACCGGTGTATTCAACATGGTATGGCCGTTGGCGTCCTTATACTGTAGCCGCACCACACAAGAGGCATTCGCCTCTTCTCGCAACACACGCAATCGCCGCTTTCCGTGGCACATTTGACGCAAAGCACGTCCTTCCACCTCGAAGGTGGCGCGGAGTGCGCGCTCGGCTCGGCGTCTCATAGGAGACTGCCGAGCGTAGGTGCGGCGCACAACACAGCTGCTCGGTGCACCGCCTGTCATTCGTTTGGTGCGTGTGGCCGCGGGGTGTGGCAGTGTCCTGCTGGACCGACGGAGGCTTTCTCACCTGGCTGACACACGCCGCGCTTCCAGATATTTGCGTAATTTGCGCGGTGCATTTGCATTCGCGCCTGTCCCCCCCTCCCGTCCCGACTTGTCCCGACTTTGCTCGACTGCCGCTCGCTGCCGCTCGGGTCGCGGTCCATATGACAGCACAAGCGCGAGAAACGTCTGCGGGAGGAGGCGAGACGACAAAAGAATAAATTTATGATTACAAATCGAATTTGGAGCTGCACGCCGCTGCAGAACGATAGGCGCTAACGTATTTCGGAGCATACCGCCCGATTCGTAGTGTTTTGTCGTTTTCAAAGACTTCCTGGCAAACTTGGTTAGCACATTCTCCTTCAAACTGAGTTAATTATTGCAGTTTCGTACCTGACGGCCGTTTAAAATGCTTGAGGAAGTCTCTTTGTCACGACAGAAAGGTGGTATGGGAAGAGGGCTGGCAAGAGTAGCGACTAAAAAGCGATAAATGAAGGCAGCCAGAGTTCCCAGGCGCTCATCCATACGAGTACTACCGTTGTTGCTTCACATCGGTGATCGGACGAGAACGGAAGATTTTATTTCTTTTTTTTTTTTTTTGTTTATTTACATTGTGGAATTTAGCACTGCTACAAAACAGTAGGCCCTGACGTATTTCAAAACTCATCTGTCGATTCGTAGTGTGTTGTTATTTCCGAGGGCGTTGTAGCACTCTTCTTCCGCGCATTCTTGCTGAAACTGAGTTCATTACTGTAATTTCGTATCCTACGTTTGATACAGTAGTTTAAAATGCTTGTGGAAGCATCTTTGTCAACACCTGAAAGTTAGTATGAAAAGAGGGCTGGCAGGTGCAGCGACGTAAAAATGAAAAAATGAGATAGAGCCAACAGCACCCGGTGTTCCCAGGCGGTCACCCATCCAAGTACTAACCGGGCCCGATGTTGCTTAACTTCGGTGATCGGACGAGAACCGGTGTATTCAACATGGTATGGCCGTTGGCGTCCTTATACTGTAGCCGCACCACACAAGAGGCATTCGCCTCTTCTCGCAACACACGCAATCGCCGCTTTCCGTGGCACATTTGACGCAAAGCACGTCCTTCCACCTCGAAGGTGGCGCGGAGTGCGCGCTCGGCTCGGCGTCTCATAGGAGACTGCCGAGCGTAGGTGCGGCGCACAACACAGCTGCTCGGTGCACCGCCTGTCATTCGTTTGGTGCGTGTGGCCGCGGGGTGTGGCAGTGTCCTGCTGGACCGACGGAGGCTTTCTCACCTGGCTGACACACGCCGCGCTTCCAGATATTTGCGTAATTTGCGCGGTGCATTTGCATTCGCGCCTGTCCCCCCCTCCCGTCCCGACTTGTCCCGACTTTGCTCGACTGCCGCTCGCTGCCGCTCGGGTCGCGGTCCATATGACAGCACAAGCGCGAGAAACGTCTGCGGGAGGAGGCGAGACGACAAAAGAATAAATTTATGATTACAAATCGAATTTGGAGCTGCACGCCGCTGCAGAACGATAGGCGCTAACGTATTTCGGAGCATACCGCCCGATTCGTAGTGTTTTGTCGTTTTCAAAGACTTCCTGGCAAACTTGGTTAGCACATTCTCCTTCAAACTGAGTTAATTATTGCAGTTTCGTACCTGACGGCCGTTTAAAATGCTTGAGGAAGTCTCTTTGTCACGACAGAAAGGTGGTATGGGAAGAGGGCTGGCAAGAGTAGCGACTAAAAAGCGATAAATGAAGGCAGCCAGAGTTCCCAGGCGCTCATCCATACGAGTACTACCGTTGTTGCTTCACATCGGTGATCGGACGAGAACGGAAGATTTTATTTCTTTTTTTTTTTTTTTTGTTTATTTACATTGTGGAATTTAGCACTGCTACAAAACAGTAGGCCCTGACGTATTTCAAAACTCATCTGTCGATTCGTAGTGTGTTGTTATTTCCGAGGCGTTGTAGCACTCTTCTTCCGCGCATTCTTGCTGAAACTGAGTTCATTACTGTAATTTCGTATCCTACGTTTGATACAGTAGTTTAAAATGCTTGTGGAAGCATCTTTGTCAACACCTGAAAGTTAGTATGAAAAGAGGGCTGGCAGGTGCAGCGACGTAAAAATGAAAAAATGAGATAGAGCCAACAGCACCCGGTGTTCCCAGGCGGTCACCCATCCAAGTACTAACCGGGCCCGATGTTGCTTAACTTCGGTGATCGGACGAGAACCGGTGTATTCAACATGGTATGGCCGTTGGCGTCCTTATACTGTAGCCGCACCACACAAGAGGCATTCGCCTCTTCTCGCAACACACGCAATCGCCGCTTTCCGTGGCACATTTGACGCAAAGCACGTCCTTCCACCTCGAAGGTGGCGCGGAGTGCGCGCTCGGCTCGGCGTCTCATAGGAGACTGCCGAGCGTAGGTGCGGCGCACAACACAGCTGCTCGGTGCACCGCCTGTCATTCGTTTGGTGCGTGTGGCCGCGGGGTGTGGCAGTGTCCTGCTGGACCGACGGAGGCTTTCTCACCTGGCTGACACACGCCGCGCTTCCAGATATTTGCGTAATTTGCGCGGGTGCATTTGCATTCGCGCCTGTCCCCCCCTCCCGTCCCGACTTGTCCCGACTTTGCTCGACTGCCGCTCGCTGCCGCTCGGGTCGCGGTCCATATGACAGCACAAGCGCGAGAAACGTCTGCGGGAGGAGGCGAGACGACAAAAGAATAAATTTATGATTACAAATCGAATTTGGAGCTGCACGCCGCTGCAGAACGATAGGCGCTAACGTATTTCGGAGCATACCGCCCGATTCGTAGTGTTTTGTCGTTTTCAAAGACTTCCTGGCAAACTTGGTTAGCACATTCTCCTTCAAACTGAGTTAATTATTGCAGTTTCGTACCTGACGGCCGTTTAAAATGCTTGAGGAAGTCTCTTTGTCACGACAGAAAGGTGGTATGGGAAGAGGGCTGGCAAGAGTAGCGACTAAAAAGCGATAAATGAAGGCAGCCAGAGTTCCCAGGCGCTCATCCATACGAGTACTACCGTTGTTGCTTCACATCGGTGATCGGACGAGAACGGAAGATTTTATTTCTTTTTTTTTTTTTTTGTTTATTTACATTGTGGAATTTAGCACTGCTACAAAACAGTAGGCCCTGACGTATTTCAAAACTCATCTGTCGATTCGTAGTGTGTTGTTATTTCCGAGGCGTTGTAGCACTCTTCTTCCGCGCATTCTTGCTGAAACTGAGTTCATTACTGTAATTTCGTATCCTACGTTTGATACAGTAGTTTAAAATGCTTGTGGAAGCATCTTTGTCAACACCTGAAAGTTAGTATGAAAAGAGGGCTGGCAGGTGCAGCGACGTAAAAATGAAAAAATGAGATAGAGCCAACAGCACCCGGTGTTCCCAGGCGGTCACCCATCCAAGTACTAACCGGGCCCGATGTTGCTTAACTTCGGTGATCGGACGAGAACCGGTGTATTCAACATGGTATGGCCGTTGGCGTCCTTATACTGTAGCCGCACCACACAAGAGGCATTCGCCTCTTCTCGCAACACACGCAATCGCCGCTTTCCGTGGCACATTTGACGCAAAGCACGTCCTTCCACCTCGAAGGTGGCGCGGAGTGCGCGCTCGGCTCGGCGTCTCATAGGAGACTGCCGAGCGTAGGTGCGGCGCACAACACAGCTGCTCGGTGCACCGCCTGTCATTCGTTTGGTGCGTGTGGCCGCGGGGTGTGGCAGTGTCCTGCTGGACCGACGGAGGCTTTCTCACCTGGCTGACACACGCCGCGCTTCCAGATATTTGCGTAATTTGCGCGGTGCATTTGCATTCGCGCCTGTCCCCCCCTCCCGTCCCGACTTGTCCCGACTTTGCTCGACTGCCGCTCGCTGCCGCTCGGGTCGCGGTCCATATGACAGCACAAGCGCGAGAAACGTCTGCGGGAGGAGGCGAGACGACAAAAGAATAAATTTATGATTACAAATCGAATTTGGAGCTGCACGCCGCTGCAGAACGATAGGCGCTAACGTATTTCGGAGCATACCGCCCGATTCGTAGTGTTTTGTCGTTTTCAAAGACTTCCTGGCAAACTTGGTTAGCACATTCTCCTTCAAACTGAGTTAATTATTGCAGTTTCGTACCTGACGGCCGTTTAAAATGCTTGAGGAAGTCTCTTTGTCACGACAGAAAGGTGGTATGGGAAGAGGGCTGGCAAGAGTAGCGACTAAAAAGCGATAAATGAAGGCAGCCAGAGTTCCCAGGCGCTCATCCATACGAGTACTACCGTTGTTGCTTCACATCGGTGATCGGACGAGAACGGAAGATTTTATTTCTTTTTTTTTTTTTTTTGTTTATTTACATTGTGGAATTTAGCACTGCTACAAAACAGTAGGCCCTGACGTATTTCAAAACTCATCTGTCGATTCGTAGTGTGTTGTTATTTCCGAGGCGTTGTAGCACTCTTCTTCCGCGCATTCTTGCTGAAACTGAGTTCATTACTGTAATTTCGTATCCTACGTTTGATACAGTAGTTTAAAATGCTTGTGGAAGCATCTTTGTCAACACCTGAAAGTTAGTATGAAAAGAGGGCTGGCAGGTGCAGCGACGTAAAAATGAAAAAATGAGATAGAGCCAACAGCACCCGGTGTTCCCAGGCGGTCACCCATCCAAGTACTAACCGGGCCCGATGTTGCTTAACTTCGGTGATCGGACGAGAACCGGTGTATTCAACATGGTATGGCCGTTGGCGTCCTTATACTGTAGCCGCACCACACAAGAGGCATTCGCCTCTTCTCGCAACACACGCAATCGCCGCTTTCCGTGGCACATTTGACGCAAAGCACGTCCTTCCACCTCGAAGGTGGCGCGGAGTGCGCGCTCGGCTCGGCGTCTCATAGGAGACTGCCGAGCGTAGGTGCGGCGCACAACACAGCTGCTCGGTGCACCGCCTGTCATTCGTTTGGTGCGTGTGGCCGCGGGGTGTGGCAGTGTCCTGCTGGACCGACGGAGGCTTTCTCACCTGGCTGACACACGCCGCGCTTCCAGATATTTGCGTAATTTGCGCGGTGCATTTGCATTCGCGCCTGTCCCCCCCTCCCGTCCCGACTTGTCCCGACTTTGCTCGACTGCCGCTCGCTGCCGCTCGGGTCGCGGTCCATATGACAGCACAAGCGCGAGAAACGTCTGCGGGAGGAGGCGAGACGACAAAAGAATAAATTTATGATTACAAATCGAATTTGGAGCTGCACGCCGCTGCAGAACGATAGGCGCTAACGTATTTCGGAGCATACCGCCCGATTCGTAGTGTTTTGTCGTTTTCAAAGACTTCCTGGCAAACTTGGTTAGCACATTCTCCTTCAAACTGAGTTAATTATTGCAGTTTCGTACCTGACGGCCGTTTAAAATGCTTGAGGAAGTCTCTTTGTCACGACAGAAAGGTGGTATGGGAAGAGGGCTGGCAAGAGTAGCGACTAAAAAGCGATAAATGAAGGCAGCCAGAGTTCCCAGGCGCTCATCCATACGAGTACTACCGTTGTTGCTTCACATCGGTGATCGGACGAGAACGGAAGATTTTATTTCTTTTTTTTTTTTTTTGTTTATTTACATTGTGGAATTTAGCACTGCTACAAAACAGTAGGCCCTGACGTATTTCAAAACTCATCTGTCGATTCGTAGTGTGTTGTTATTTCCGAGGCGTTGTAGCACTCTTCTTCCGCGCATTCTTGCTGAAACTGAGTTCATTACTGTAATTTCGTATCCTACGTTTGATACAGTAGTTTAAAATGCTTGTGGAAGCATCTTTGTCAACACCTGAAAGTTAGTATGAAAAGAGGGCTGGCAGGTGCAGCGACGTAAAAATGAAAAAATGAGATAGAGCCAACAGCACCCGGTGTTCCCAGGCGGTCACCCATCCAAGTACTAACCGGGCCCGATGTTGCTTAACTTCGGTGATCGGACGAGAACCGGTGTATTCAACATGGTATGGCCGTTGGCGTCCTTATACTGTAGCCGCACCACACAAGAGGCATTCGCCTCTTCTCGCAACACACGCAATCGCCGCTTTCCGTGGCACATTTGACGCAAAGCACGTCCTTCCACCTCGAAGGTGGCGCGGAGTGCGCGCTCGGCTCGGCGTCTCATAGGAGACTGCCGAGCGTAGGTGCGGCGCACAACACAGCTGCTCGGTGCACCGCCTGTCATTCGTTTGGTGCGTGTGGCCGCGGGGTGTGGCAGTGTCCTGCTGGACCGACGGAGGCTTTCTCACCTGGCTGACACACGCCGCGCTTCCAGATATTTGCGTAATTTGCGCGGTGCATTTGCATTCGCGCCTGTCCCCCCCTCCCGTCCCGACTTGTCCCGACTTTGCTCGACTGCCGCTCGCTGCCGCTCGGGTCGCGGTCCATATGACAGCACAAGCGCGAGAAACGTCTGCGGGAGGAGGCGAGACGACAAAAGAATAAATTTATGATTACAAATCGAATTTGGAGCTGCACGCCGCTGCAGAACGATAGGCGCTAACGTATTTCGGAGCATACCGCCCGATTCGTAGTGTTTTGTCGTTTTCAAAGACTTCCTGGCAAACTTGGTTAGCACATTCTCCTTCAAACTGAGTTAATTATTGCAGTTTCGTACCTGACGGCCGTTTAAAATGCTTGAGGAAGTCTCTTTGTCACGACAGAAAGGTGGTATGGGAAGAGGGCTGGCAAGAGTAGCGACTAAAAAGCGATAAATGAAGGCAGCCAGAGTTCCCAGGCGCTCATCCATACGAGTACTACCGTTGTTGCTTCACATCGGTGATCGGACGAGAACGGAAGATTTTATTTCTTTTTTTTTTTTTTTTGTTTATTTACATTGTGGAATTTAGCACTGCTACAAAACAGTAGGCCCTGACGTATTTCAAAACTCATCTGTCGATTCGTAGTGTGTTGTTATTTCCGAGGCGTTGTAGCACTCTTCTTCCGCGCATTCTTGCTGAAACTGAGTTCATTACTGTAATTTCGTATCCTACGTTTGATACAGTAGTTTAAAATGCTTGTGGAAGCATCTTTGTCAACACCTGAAAGTTAGTATGAAAAGAGGGCTGGCAGGTGCAGCGACGTAAAAATGAAAAAATGAGATAGAGCCAACAGCACCCGGTGTTCCCAGGCGGTCACCCATCCAAGTACTAACCGGGCCCGATGTTGCTTAACTTCGGTGATCGGACGAGAACCGGTGTATTCAACATGGTATGGCCGTTGGCGTCCTTATACTGTAGCCGCACCACACAAGAGGCATTCGCCTCTTCTCGCAACACACGCAATCGCCGCTTTCCGTGGCACATTTGACGCAAAGCACGTCCTTCCACCTCGAAGGTGGCGCGGAGTGCGCGCTCGGCTCGGCGTCTCATAGGAGACTGCCGAGCGTAGGTGCGGCGCACAACACAGCTGCTCGGTGCACCGCCTGTCATTCGTTTGGTGCGTGTGGCCGCGGGGTGTGGCAGTGTCCTGCTGGACCGACGGAGGCTTTCTCACCTGGCTGACACACGCCGCGCTTCCAGATATTTGCGTAATTTGCGCGGTGCATTTGCATTCGCGCCTGTCCCCCCCTCCCGTCCCGACTTGTCCCGACTTTGCTCGACTGCCGCTCGCTGCCGCTCGGGTCGCGGTCCATATGACAGCACAAGCGCGAGAAACGTCTGCGGGAGGAGGCGAGACGACAAAAGAATAAATTTATGATTACAAATCGAATTTGGAGCTGCACGCCGCTGCAGAACGATAGGCGCTAACGTATTTCGGAGCATACCGCCCGATTCGTAGTGTTTTGTCGTTTTCAAAGACTTCCTGGCAAACTTGGTTAGCACATTCTCCTTCAAACTGAGTTAATTATTGCAGTTTCGTACCTGACGGCCGTTTAAAATGCTTGAGGAAGTCTCTTTGTCACGACAGAAAGGTGGTATGGGAAGAGGGCTGGCAAGAGTAGCGACTAAAAAGCGATAAATGAAGGCAGCCAGAGTTCCCAGGCGCTCATCCATACGAGTACTACCGTTGTTGCTTCACATCGGTGATCGGACGAGAACGGAAGATTTTATTTCTTTTTTTTTTTTTTTGTTTATTTACATTGTGGAATTTAGCACTGCTACAAAACAGTAGGCCCTGACGTATTTCAAAACTCATCTGTCGATTCGTAGTGTGTTGTTATTTCCGAGGCGTTGTAGCACTCTTCTTCCGCGCATTCTTGCTGAAACTGAGTTCATTACTGTAATTTCGTATCCTACGTTTGATACAGTAGTTTAAAATGCTTGTGGAAGCATCTTTGTCAACACCTGAAAGTTAGTATGAAAAGAGGGCTGGCAGGTGCAGCGACGTAAAAATGAAAAAATGAGATAGAGCCAACAGCACCCGGTGTTCCCAGGCGGTCACCCATCCAAGTACTAACCGGGCCCGATGTTGCTTAACTTCGGTGATCGGACGAGAACCGGTGTATTCAACATGGTATGGCCGTTGGCGTCCTTATACTGTAGCCGCACCACACAAGAGGCATTCGCCTCTTCTCGCAACACACGCAATCGCCGCTTTCCGTGGCACATTTGACGCAAAGCACGTCCTTCCACCTCGAAGGTGGCGCGGAGTGCGCGCTCGGCTCGGCGTCTCATAGGAGACTGCCGAGCGTAGGTGCGGCGCACAACACAGCTGCTCGGTGCACCGCCTGTCATTCGTTTGGTGCGTGTGGCCGCGGGGTGTGGCAGTGTCCTGCTGGACCGACGGAGGCTTTCTCACCTGGCTGACACACGCCGCGCTTCCAGATATTTGCGTAATTTGCGCGGTGCATTTGCATTCGCGCCTGTCCCCCCCTCCCGTCCCGACTTGTCCCGACTTTGCTCGACTGCCGCTCGCTGCCGCTCGGGTCGCGGTCCATATGACAGCACAAGCGCGAGAAACGTCTGCGGGAGGAGGCGAGACGACAAAAGAATAAATTTATGATTACAAATCGAATTTGGAGCTGCACGCCGCTGCAGAACGATAGGCGCTAACGTATTTCGGAGCATACCGCCCGATTCGTAGTGTTTTGTCGTTTTCAAAGACTTCCTGGCAAACTTGGTTAGCACATTCTCCTTCAAACTGAGTTAATTATTGCAGTTTCGTACCTGACGGCCGTTTAAAATGCTTGAGGAAGTCTCTTTGTCACGACAGAAAGGTGGTATGGGAAGAGGGCTGGCAAGAGTAGCGACTAAAAAGCGATAAATGAAGGCAGCCAGAGTTCCCAGGCGCTCATCCATACGAGTACTACCGTTGTTGCTTCACATCGGTGATCGGACGAGAACGGAAGATTTTATTTCTTTTTTTTTTTTTTTGTTTATTTACATTGTGGAATTTAGCACTGCTACAAAACAGTAGGCCCTGACGTATTTCAAAACTCATCTGTCGATTCGTAGTGTGTTGTTATTTCCGAGGCGTTGTAGCACTCTTCTTCCGCGCATTCTTGCTGAAACTGAGTTCATTACTGTAATTTCGTATCCTACGTTTGATACAGTAGTTTAAAATGCTTGTGGAAGCATCTTTGTCAACACCTGAAAGTTAGTATGAAAAGAGGGCTGGCAGGTGCAGCGACGTAAAAATGAAAAAATGAGATAGAGCCAACAGCACCCGGTGTTCCCAGGCGGTCACCCATCCAAGTACTAACCGGGCCCGATGTTGCTTAACTTCGGTGATCGGACGAGAACCGGTGTATTCAACATGGTATGGCCGTTGGCGTCCTTATACTGTAGCCGCACCACACAAGAGGCATTCGCCTCTTCTCGCAACACACGCAATCGCCGCTTTCCGTGGCACATTTGACGCAAAGCACGTCCTTCCACCTCGAAGGTGGCGCGGAGTGCGCGCTCGGCTCGGCGTCTCATAGGAGACTGCCGAGCGTAGGTGCGGCGCACAACACAGCTGCTCGGTGCACCGCCTGTCATTCGTTTGGTGCGTGTGGCCGCGGGGTGTGGCAGTGTCCTGCTGGACCGACGGAGGCTTTCTCACCTGGCTGACACACGCCGCGCTTCCAGATATTTGCGTAATTTGCGCGGTGCATTTGCATTCGCGCCTGTCCCCCCCTCCCGTCCCGACTTGTCCCGACTTTGCTCGACTGCCGCTCGCTGCCGCTCGGGTCGCGGTCCATATGACAGCACAAGCGCGAGAAACGTCTGCGGGAGGAGGCGAGACGACAAAAGAATAAATTTATGATTACAAATCGAATTTGGAGCTGCACGCCGCTGCAGAACGATAGGCGCTAACGTATTTCGGAGCATACCGCCCGATTCGTAGTGTTTTGTCGTTTTCAAAGACTTCCTGGCAAACTTGGTTAGCACATTCTCCTTCAAACTGAGTTAATTATTGCAGTTTCGTACCTGACGGCCGTTTAAAATGCTTGAGGAAGTCTCTTTGTCACGACAGAAAGGTGGTATGGGAAGAGGGCTGGCAAGAGTAGCGACTAAAAAGCGATAAATGAAGGCAGCCAGAGTTCCCAGGCGCTCATCCATACGAGTACTACCGTTGTTGCTTCACATCGGTGATCGGACGAGAACGGAAGATTTTATTTCTTTTTTTTTTTTTTTGTTTATTTACATTGTGGAATTTAGCACTGCTACAAAACAGTAGGCCCTGACGTATTTCAAAACTCATCTGTCGATTCGTAGTGTGTTGTTATTTCCGAGGCGTTGTAGCACTCTTCTTCCGCGCATTCTTGCTGAAACTGAGTTCATTACTGTAATTTCGTATCCTACGTTTGATACAGTAGTTTAAAATGCTTGTGGAAGCATCTTTGTCAACACCTGAAAGTTAGTATGAAAAGAGGGCTGGCAGGTGCAGCGACGTAAAAATGAAAAAATGAGATAGAGCCAACAGCACCCGGTGTTCCCAGGCGGTCACCCATCCAAGTACTAACCGGGCCCGATGTTGCTTAACTTCGGTGATCGGACGAGAACCGGTGTATTCAACATGGTATGGCCGTTGGCGTCCTTATACTGTAGCCGCACCACACAAGAGGCATTCGCCTCTTCTCGCAACACACGCAATCGCCGCTTTCCGTGGCACATTTGACGCAAAGCACGTCCTTCCACCTCGAAGGTGGCGCGGAGTGCGCGCTCGGCTCGGCGTCTCATAGGAGACTGCCGAGCGTAGGTGCGGCGCACAACACAGCTGCTCGGTGCACCGCCTGTCATTCGTTTGGTGCGTGTGGCCGCGGGGTGTGGCAGTGTCCTGCTGGACCGACGGAGGCTTTCTCACCTGGCTGACACACGCCGCGCTTCCAGATATTTGCGTAATTTGCGCGGTGCATTTGCATTCGCGCCTGTCCCCCCCTCCCGTCCCGACTTGTCCCGACTTTGCTCGACTGCCGCTCGCTGCCGCTCGGGTCGCGGTCCATATGACAGCACAAGCGCGAGAAACGTCTGCGGGAGGAGGCGAGACGACAAAAGAATAAATTTATGATTACAAATCGAATTTGGAGCTGCACGCCGCTGCAGAACGATAGGCGCTAACGTATTTCGGAGCATACCGCCCGATTCGTAGTGTTTTGTCGTTTTCAAAGACTTCCTGGCAAACTTGGTTAGCACATTCTCCTTCAAACTGAGTTAATTATTGCAGTTTCGTACCTGACGGCCGTTTAAAATGCTTGAGGAAGTCTCTTTGTCACGACAGAAAGGTGGTATGGGAAGAGGGCTGGCAAGAGTAGCGACTAAAAAGCGATAAATGAAGGCAGCCAGAGTTCCCAGGCGCTCATCCATACGAGTACTACCGTTGTTGCTTCACATCGGTGATCGGACGAGAACGGAAGATTTTATTTCTTTTTTTTTTTTTTTGTTTATTTACATTGTGGAATTTAGCACTGCTACAAAACAGTAGGCCCTGACGTATTTCAAAACTCATCTGTCGATTCGTAGTGTGTTGTTATTTCCGAGGCGTTGTAGCACTCTTCTTCCGCGCATTCTTGCTGAAACTGAGTTCATTACTGTAATTTCGTATCCTACGTTTGATACAGTAGTTTAAAATGCTTGTGGAAGCATCTTTGTCAACACCTGAAAGTTAGTATGAAAAGAGGGCTGGCAGGTGCAGCGACGTAAAAATGAAAAAATGAGATAGAGCCAACAGCACCTTTTTTTTTTTTTTTTTTTTAAACGTAATAAACTTTTATTTACAAAATAACAAATACAGTCATGAGATTCCAAGGTATTTTCAATTTCAATTTCAGTTAGTTATCGAGTCTTTTTCTTTTCTTTACTGATATGTAACTTTGTTGCAATTGTCTGTTTCATTATATTTTGTGCATTTGCAGGTTGATTTGCACTGTTGCACTGATTTGTAAGTCAGTGGAGCAAGAATATTTCATTTTTCAGTTTTGTTTGCGTTTTTGTTAAATTTTATGGGTTATTGATTCAAACACTTCTAAGTTCTTTACTTTAGGTCGAGTTTTTGGTCTGGTGCCATTATGTGGCTTGTAACTATTATTAGAGATGTCTTATTGGCTAAGGCTTACATTTAAGAGACAAAGGACAATGACAAATATGTATGAATGAATATTATATATATATATATAGCGAGGTGTCCACGAGATGGTGGTTGAGGGGAAGAGAGCGAGAGAGGGAGAGAGAGAGTAATAGAGAGACAGAGAGAGAGGGAGAGAGAAAGAGAGAGAGAGAGAGAGAGAGAGAGAGAGAGAGAGAGAGAGAGAGAGAGAGTGAGAGGGCGATATGGAACACATTTGAAACATAATTAAGGAATATTTCTATAAGTGGACAACTATATTCTAGATAAGCTTAACCTGATTAAATAGGGATTGAATATAGGTGTTTCTTTTGTTATTCTATTCACATAGTCATCTTCGGCGTAGTGATGTTTCGCACATTCTTAAGAACGCTACCTGGATATGCCCTATATGTGTAGCCGTAGCACTGCGGACACTGTTGTTGCACTGCACAAATTTTACACCGAACTCACATTTAACACACAACACTTTGGGGGCGTTGGAGGGTCTCTGCATCGGTGACGACGGAGGCGTGGAGGACTAGGGGGGGGCGTGGTGTGGCGGCAGCGGTGTCGGCGGCGTCGGCGGCGTCGGCGGCGTCGGCGGCGTCGGCGGCGTCGGCGGCGTCGGCGGCGTCGGCGGCGTCGGCGGCGGCGGCGGCGGCGGCGGCGGTCGTGGCGTGTGGGGACGGAGGGCGTCCTTGAAGGCGGCGTCCAGCGCTATCTGTAGGTAGTTCTGGAACGTCTGCCTGTAGTTGTTTTTCCGCTTGGCTCGCTTGTGTTCCTCCCAGAGATCGGTGAGGAACTGCACTCCGTCCGTTTGTTTTTTCGCGATTATGGCGTGCGCTGTCATCGCGAACGTCCACATGGTCGCGACGCGTTTGGGACGTGGAAAACAATTTGCAGCCGGGATGGTGAGGGCTGTGGCTTCTATAGTTCGGTGGTCCACCCTGTTCATGAGTGCCACCATTTTCCTGCACGTCTCCCATATCGCCTGACTTGTCGGACATGTGAAGCGGTGTTCCACGGTGTCGATCTCGTTGCACGCTTCGCAGTGCGGCGACTCACGCATGCCGATGCGCGCTAGCCGCTCGTTCGTGGGTATCTTGTTGTGTACGACTTTGTACCACGTGTCTCTAGCTTCCGGAGGTATGGCTTTCTCAGAGAGATTCTTCCAGACTTGTGGCCAGTCGTGGTCTGGAAGATTCGTCTCTGTTCTGCTTCTTCCTTGTTTGCCTCTCAGTGCACGATAGATTTTCGCTGCAGTTCTCATCTCTTTCACTGCTAGCGTGGATGAGATGTAGCTACTGTCCATTACTATCTGCTTCAAGTAGCGCATCTTGTAGGGTATTCTACTGACATCTACCGGCGCTTCCCCGGAATCGGGTCTGTGTTCTTTCAGTAGAGACGACGTGGTACAGTCTACACTTCTGTCCTCCATTTTTAGAGCTCGGTGGAGCAACAGTGCCGCGCATTTTCTCGTGACATCTATCAGGCCCAGCCCCCCTTCTTCTCTAGGGAGAGTGCTGGTGGCTTGCGACACTTTGAGAATTTCCCGCCTCCACAGCAGGTAGTATACAGCGCTTCCTATAGATTTCCCTAATTCTGTTGGTACGTTCATGACTTGTGCCATGTACCAAGCCTTCGCCAGGATCGTTTCGTTGATCAGCTGTGCTTTCTGATCCAACGTCAGGTTTCTGTTGGCGTGTGTCCTGACGAGTCCTCTCGTGGTGTTCAGGATGTTCCGCCAGTTCTCTGCGGCCATTTTGAGTGGGCTGGCCTGCAGCTGAACACCTAGAACTTTATATTTGTCGGTCACCTGGTACCATGGTCTGGCCTCTCTCAGTTTCCCGTTCCCTATCGGGACGAGCACGGTTTTTTTGGGGTTGGTTTTCGCCCCAGATGCCTTCCCAAAAGACTCTATTATTGGGAGGACTTTGTCGATGTCCTCTTTACCGTCCACGAAAATGCTCAAGTCATCGGCATATGCCATACATGTCACGTTTATATCGTTCAGCTTGTAGCCGTTGACGGTGGCAGCGAGTTTCCTGAGGACTGGGTCGAGGGCTACTGTGAATAGTGCCATCGACAGTGGGCACCCTTGCCTCACAGATTTCCCCAGTTTTATTGGCGTAGATGTCCAGCCATTTATAGTAACTCTTGACGTGGCATTTGTTAACATGTTTTTGATGACTTGAGCGAATTCGGAGCCAAAACCCAGTCTTGCCAAGGTCTTCAGCAGGTACCGGTGACCGATCCTGTCGAAGGCCTTTTGGAAGTCTATAGAGATGATCGCTGCAGTCGCTCTGTTGGATGCGGCGTGGGCTATAACGTCTCTGTACGTGCAGACGGCGTCGAAGATGTTTCTGCCTAACACTGCACATGTCTGCCATGGGCTGATTGCTTTTTTGAGGGCGAGCTTCATATTTTCCGCGACGCATTTTGCTACTAGCTTGTAGTCCGCATTTAGGAGGGTAATTGGGCGGAAGTCTGTTAACGTTTTTGGCGCCTTATTTTTCGGTATCAGAGTGATGGTCCCTTCCAGGAACGGAGGTGGTATCTCCTTCCCGTCCAGAATTTCGTTGACAATTGCTGTTATTATTCCACCTACTTTGTCCCAGCAGGTGGCGTAGAATTCTGACGGTAATCCGTCCGCTCCTGGAGCTTTGCCGTTGGCGCAGGTGTTGAGGACGGCTCTGACTTCATCCTCAGACACGGCCTCCGTCAGCAAGGCGCGATCGGTGTCGTTCAGCCGTCTGCGCGTTTCTTGTAGTATTCTTGCTGTTTCTGCGTCATCTGGTTCCTCTGCCTTGAAGAGATCAGAGAAGTGGTCTTCTACGTGACGCATCATGTCCCTCCTAGTTGTTATTTTGCGGCCAGCTGCGTCGCTAAGCTCCCTTACAGTTCTGTTTTGTGCCCTCTCCCTCTCTCTATGCAGGTGGTGCAGTGTGGCAGGTTCATTTTCAGTGGCGCCGTGAGTCTGGCTGCGGACAACGACGCCTTTCATTTGTTGGCGCCTGATATTCAGTAGTCGCGCCTTTATACCTCTAACTCGCGTGAGAAGCAGGTCGTCGTCTGGGGGACAGTTAAGCGCGTCCTTCAGACACTGCGTGTAAAAGTCTGCCGTGCTCTTCCTCCAGAAAGCCTTTTCCGCACTGTGCCTTATCAGCATCTTCCTTATGTGTGGTTTCCCAGATGCGACCCACCATTGGGTGGTGGAAGGATATTGTTGTCGCGTCTGTAGACTTTCTTCTAGTGTGAGCGCTATCTCCTGCTGTAGTTTGGCGTCACTTAGATGTTCTGTGTTAAGTTTCCACGCTGATCTTCCTCCTGATATTTTATTCGTTGGCAGCTGGAGCTTGCAAATGTAGGCACAGTGGTCGGAGAAGATCACAGGGCAGACTTCCACACGTGATACAGAGGCGGCCAACTCTCTGGTCACATAAATCCTGTCAAGCCTGCTTCTTCCGCGGTTGTGGAAGTACGTGAATTCTGTTGTGTTGGGGTATAATAGACGCCAAGAGTCGCGTAGATTCAGTTTTCTTAAGAGTTCCTGCAGCTCCATGCACAGATTAGGTACCGGGACTTGATCTTCCGGAGCAGACACGCAGTTGAAATCGCCTCCCAGCACAACATTGCTGTTGTTGCGTGGAAGGAGCGCACAAATATCTTCATTGAAGAACTGGCATCTGGCCCTCTTGTTTTCTGTGCCTGACGGCGCATAGATGTTTACAAAGTAAGTCCCAGCTATTTTGATTGCTATTCCACGGCCGTCAGTCAGGGTCTTGATGTCCTCTGTGTCGATTCCATTCCTCACCATTACAGCAGTGCCAGTTCTCGTTTCTGCGTCAATGTTCGTGAAGACGTCGAATCCCGGTACTTGTTCCAAGTCCGTGGTGACGACTTCTTGTAATATCACTACATCGGCAGCTCGGTGCTGCAGGAACTCCGTGAGGGCGTCTATCTTTACAACCGAATTCATTTTATTGACATTACACGTGATGACGTTATAGCCAGAGCGTTCCTGCATTTAAGCGCTATGTGGAGGCGGGAGTTGAACTTGCTGTGGGCGGTCCGGCCGTAGGACTAGGTCCTCCGGTTCGGTGGCTTGTTTCCGCGCATTTTCGGGCGAGATGTCCGACGATTCCCCGTCGGAGGTCTCCATCCTCTCGTCGTTTGAGCTGTTGCTGCGGCTTCGCCGCCTGTTACGCCGCCTTTTGGCTTTGGACGCCGGTTGCGGCTGCTCGTTAGACTCCTTCGGTTCGTCGTCGGACTCCTTCAAGATGCGGGCGAGTTTGGTCACCTGCTTCTTGATGGCGATCTCGCGCGCCTCGGTGTACGAGGTGGGCGTGGCCTCTGCGCTGGGCCCGGCCTGCTGGCTGCCGTGAATGACAGCCTCAGCTGACGGCTGGGCGGGCGCGGCGGCGTGCGTGACCTTCAGCCGCCGGGCGGCGGGGGAGGGGGCGGCCGCCGGCTCGGCCTCCATTGTGGTCTCGTTGTCCGAGTCGGAGCTCAGGTGCCGCTTCTCCCCTGCGCTGACCGCGGCGGCCGCCGCTGGGGCCGGTGTTGCCGGCTGGGCGGCCTCGGCTGGCGCGGCAGCCACCGCTGCTTCCGCTACGGCAGGCTCGTCGTTGGCGCGCGGGCTCTGGCCCGACAAAATTCCGGCGTAACTTGCCGCCTGCTCCGCTGCGTTGTCCGCGTTTTCGCGCGGCAGCTGAGCCACTCTTTTATTTTTGGGGCAGCTGCTCCTCATGTGTTCAGTCGAACTGCAGATGGAGCACGTCGGTGGTTGTCCGCTATATTGCACAACACCTCTGTGTCCTCCTATTACAATAAACGACGGCACGTGTTTTCGTAGGACCATCCTGACGGACCTAACACCAGAGTCCACCTTATACCGGTGCCCGGTCCCCCAGAAGTCTCTCGTTACAGAGAGAACCTCACCGTACAGCTTGAAGTAGCGTGCGACTTCCTCATTTGGCACCTCGAAGGGGAGGTTATACACCTTTATGTTCCTCACGCCGTGTCCGGCGTACGTTATTTTTACATCGCTGACGCGGCCATCTCTGTGTTTAAATTTTCTTACACCACCGCTTACGTTTACAAGCGTCTCGCATCTCACATCCGTTTTCAACTTCAGAAAGAGGCTAAGCAGCGTGAAATCAAGCTGCAACCCCTCTAATTCGTCCTCCTGAATTTTAAGTTCGTGAAACATCCACTCCTCTATATCGAAAGAGGACGGCCGTTCGTGTTCACGATCAAACGCGCACTGAATCGTCGTACTTGAGCGATTAAACGTTGTCATCTTTTTTCGTAGAGCACTCACCAAATCGTTGAAACACGATCGCCTACGGCGAAACGGCTACGGCAGGCGCGGCGCGGGAGCCGGCAGGCGGCGGGCGCGGGCGCGGCGCGGTAGGATGTCGGGCGGGGACGGCTCGGCGGCCGGTAATCCTCGACTACCTGGGACGCACAATAGCGAGCGGCACACGTGTTCCCAGGCGGTCACCCATCCAAGTACTAACCGGGCCCGATGTTGCTTAACTTCGGTGATCGGACGAGAACCGGTGTATTCAACATGGTATGGCCGTTGGCGTCCTTATACTGTAGCCGCACCACACAAGAGGCATTCGCCTCTTCTCGCAACACACGCAATCGCCGCTTTCCGTGGCACATTTGACGCAAAGCACGTCCTTCCACCTCGAAGGTGGCGCGGAGTGCGCGCTCGGCTCGGCGTCTCATAGGAGACTGCCGAGCGTAGGTGCGGCGCACAACACAGCTGCTCGGTGCACCGCCTGTCATTCGTTTGGTGCGTGTGGCCGCGGGGTGTGGCAGTGTCCTGCTGGACCGACGGAGGCTTTCTCACCTGGCTGACACACGCCGCGCTTCCAGATATTTGCGTAATTTGCGCGGTGCATTTGCATTCGCGCCTGTCCCCCCCTCCCGTCCCGACTTGTCCCGACTTTGCTCGACTGCCGCTCGCTGCCGCTCGGGTCGCGGTCCATATGACAGCACAAGCGCGAGAAACGTCTGCGGGAGGAGGCGAGACGACAAAAGAATAAATTTATGATTACAAATCGAATTTGGAGCTGCACGCCGCTGCAGAACGATAGGCGCTAACGTATTTCGGAGCATACCGCCCGATTCGTAGTGTTTTGTCGTTTTCAAAGACTTCCTGGCAAACTTGGTTAGCACATTCTCCTTCAAACTGAGTTAATTATTGCAGTTTCGTACCTGACGGCCGTTTAAAATGCTTGAGGAAGTCTCTTTGTCACGACAGAAAGGTGGTATGGGAAGAGGGCTGGCAAGAGTAGCGACTAAAAAGCGATAAATGAAGGCAGCCAGAGTTCCCAGGCGCTCATCCATACGAGTACTACCGTTGTTGCTTCACATCGGTGATCGGACGAGAACGGAAGATTTTATTTCTTTTTTTTTTTTTTTGTTTATTTACATTGTGGAATTTAGCACTGCTACAAAACAGTAGGCCCTGACGTATTTCAAAACTCATCTGTCGATTCGTAGTGTGTTGTTATTTCCGAGGCGTTGTAGCACTCTTCTTCCGCGCATTCTTGCTGAAACTGAGTTCATTACTGTAATTTCGTATCCTACGTTTGATACAGTAGTTTAAAATGCTTGTGGAAGCATCTTTGTCAACACCTGAAAGTTAGTATGAAAAGAGGGCTGGCAGGTGCAGCGACGTAAAAATGAAAAAATGAGATAGAGCCAACAGCACCCGGTGTTCCCAGGCGGTCACCCATCCAAGTACTAACCGGGCCCGATGTTGCTTAACTTCGGTGATCGGACGAGAACCGGTGTATTCAACATGGTATGGCCGTTGGCGTCCTTATACTGTAGCCGCACCACACAAGAGGCATTCGCCTCTTCTCGCAACACACGCAATCGCCGCTTTCCGTGGCACATTTGACGCAAAGCACGTCCTTCCACCTCGAAGGTGGCGCGGAGTGCGCGCTCGGCTCGGCGTCTCATAGGAGACTGCCGAGCGTAGGTGCGGCGCACAACACAGCTGCTCGGTGCACCGCCTGTCATTCGTTTGGTGCGTGTGGCCGCGGGGTGTGGCAGTGTCCTGCTGGACCGACGGAGGCTTTCTCACCTGGCTGACACACGCCGCGCTTCCAGATATTTGCGTAATTTGCGCGGTGCATTTGCATTCGCGCCTGTCCCCCCCTCCCGTCCCGACTTGTCCCGACTTTGCTCGACTGCCGCTCGCTGCCGCTCGGGTCGCGGTCCATATGACAGCACAAGCGCGAGAAACGTCTGCGGGAGGAGGCGAGACGACAAAAGAATAAATTTATGATTACAAATCGAATTTGGAGCTGCACGCCGCTGCAGAACGATAGGCGCTAACGTATTTCGGAGCATACCGCCCGATTCGTAGTGTTTTGTCGTTTTCAAAGACTTCCTGGCAAACTTGGTTAGCACATTCTCCTTCAAACTGAGTTAATTATTGCAGTTTCGTACCTGACGGCCGTTTAAAATGCTTGAGGAAGTCTCTTTGTCACGACAGAAAGGTGGTATGGGAAGAGGGCTGGCAAGAGTAGCGACTAAAAAGCGATAAATGAAGGCAGCCAGAGTTCCCAGGCGCTCATCCATACGAGTACTACCGTTGTTGCTTCACATCGGTGATCGGACGAGAACGGAAGATTTTATTTCTTTTTTTTTTTTTTTGTTTATTTACATTGTGGAATTTAGCACTGCTACAAAACAGTAGGCCCTGACGTATTTCAAAACTCATCTGTCGATTCGTAGTGTGTTGTTATTTCCGAGGCGTTGTAGCACTCTTCTTCCGCGCATTCTTGCTGAAACTGAGTTCATTACTGTAATTTCGTATCCTACGTTTGATACAGTAGTTTAAAATGCTTGTGGAAGCATCTTTGTCAACACCTGAAAGTTAGTATGAAAAGAGGGCTGGCAGGTGCAGCGACGTAAAAATGAAAAAATGAGATAGAGCCAACAGCACCCGGTGTTCCCAGGCGGTCACCCATCCAAGTACTAACCGGGCCCGATGTTGCTTAACTTCGGTGATCGGACGAGAACCGGTGTATTCAACATGGTATGGCCGTTGGCGTCCTTATACTGTAGCCGCACCACACAAGAGGCATTCGCCTCTTCTCGCAACACACGCAATCGCCGCTTTCCGTGGCACATTTGACGCAAAGCACGTCCTTCCACCTCGAAGGTGGCGCGGAGTGCGCGCTCGGCTCGGCGTCTCATAGGAGACTGCCGAGCGTAGGTGCGGCGCACAACACAGCTGCTCGGTGCACCGCCTGTCATTCGTTTGGTGCGTGTGGCCGCGGGGTGTGGCAGTGTCCTGCTGGACCGACGGAGGCTTTCTCACCTGGCTGACACACGCCGCGCTTCCAGATATTTGCGTAATTTGCGCGGTGCATTTGCATTCGCGCCTGTCCCCCCCTCCCGTCCCGACTTGTCCCGACTTTGCTCGACTGCCGCTCGCTGCCGCTCGGGTCGCGGTCCATATGACAGCACAAGCGCGAGAAACGTCTGCGGGAGGAGGCGAGACGACAAAAGAATAAATTTATGATTACAAATCGAATTTGGAGCTGCACGCCGCTGCAGAACGATAGGCGCTAACGTATTTCGGAGCATACCGCCCGATTCGTAGTGTTTTGTCGTTTTCAAAGACTTCCTGGCAAACTTGGTTAGCACATTCTCCTTCAAACTGAGTTAATTATTGCAGTTTCGTACCTGACGGCCGTTTAAAATGCTTGAGGAAGTCTCTTTGTCACGACAGAAAGGTGGTATGGGAAGAGGGCTGGCAAGAGTAGCGACTAAAAAGCGATAAATGAAGGCAGCCAGAGTTCCCAGGCGCTCATCCATACGAGTACTACCGTTGTTGCTTCACATCGGTGATCGGACGAGAACGGAAGATTTTATTTCTTTTTTTTTTTTTTTGTTTATTTACATTGTGGAATTTAGCACTGCTACAAAACAGTAGGCCCTGACGTATTTCAAAACTCATCTGTCGATTCGTAGTGTGTTGTTATTTCCGAGGCGTTGTAGCACTCTTCTTCCGCGCATTCTTGCTGAAACTGAGTTCATTACTGTAATTTCGTATCCTACGTTTGATACAGTAGTTTAAAATGCTTGTGGAAGCATCTTTGTCAACACCTGAAAGTTAGTATGAAAAGAGGGCTGGCAGGTGCAGCGACGTAAAAATGAAAAAATGAGATAGAGCCAACAGCACCCGGTGTTCCCAGGCGGTCACCCATCCAAGTACTAACCGGGCCCGATGTTGCTTAACTTCGGTGATCGGACGAGAACCGGTGTATTCAACATGGTATGGCCGTTGGCGTCCTTATACTGTAGCCGCACCACACAAGAGGCATTCGCCTCTTCTCGCAACACACGCAATCGCCGCTTTCCGTGGCACATTTGACGCAAAGCACGTCCTTCCACCTCGAAGGTGGCGCGGAGTGCGCGCTCGGCTCGGCGTCTCATAGGAGACTGCCGAGCGTAGGTGCGGCGCACAACACAGCTGCTCGGTGCACCGCCTGTCATTCGTTTGGTGCGTGTGGCCGCGGGGTGTGGCAGTGTCCTGCTGGACCGACGGAGGCTTTCTCACCTGGCTGACACACGCCGCGCTTCCAGATATTTGCGTAATTTGCGCGGTGCATTTGCATTCGCGCCTGTCCCCCCCTCCCGTCCCGACTTGTCCCGACTTTGCTCGACTGCCGCTCGCTGCCGCTCGGGTCGCGGTCCATATGACAGCACAAGCGCGAGAAACGTCTGCGGGAGGAGGCGAGACGACAAAAGAATAAATTTATGATTACAAATCGAATTTGGAGCTGCACGCCGCTGCAGAACGATAGGCGCTAACGTATTTCGGAGCATACCGCCCGATTCGTAGTGTTTTGTCGTTTTCAAAGACTTCCTGGCAAACTTGGTTAGCACATTCTCCTTCAAACTGAGTTAATTATTGCAGTTTCGTACCTGACGGCCGTTTAAAATGCTTGAGGAAGTCTCTTTGTCACGACAGAAAGGTGGTATGGGAAGAGGGCTGGCAAGAGTAGCGACTAAAAAGCGATAAATGAAGGCAGCCAGAGTTCCCAGGCGCTCATCCATACGAGTACTACCGTTGTTGCTTCACATCGGTGATCGGACGAGAACGGAAGATTTTATTTCTTTTTTTTTTTTTTTGTTTATTTACATTGTGGAATTTAGCACTGCTACAAAACAGTAGGCCCTGACGTATTTCAAAACTCATCTGTCGATTCGTAGTGTGTTGTTATTTCCGAGGCGTTGTAGCACTCTTCTTCCGCGCATTCTTGCTGAAACTGAGTTCATTACTGTAATTTCGTATCCTACGTTTGATACAGTAGTTTAAAATGCTTGTGGAAGCATCTTTGTCAACACCTGAAAGTTAGTATGAAAAGAGGGCTGGCAGGTGCAGCGACGTAAAAATGAAAAAATGAGATAGAGCCAACAGCACCCGGTGTTCCCAGGCGGTCACCCATCCAAGTACTAACCGGGCCCGATGTTGCTTAACTTCGGTGATCGGACGAGAACCGGTGTATTCAACATGGTATGGCCGTTGGCGTCCTTATACTGTAGCCGCACCACACAAGAGGCATTCGCCTCTTCTCGCAACACACGCAATCGCCGCTTTCCGTGGCACATTTGACGCAAAGCACGTCCTTCCACCTCGAAGGTGGCGCGGAGTGCGCGCTCGGCTCGGCGTCTCATAGGAGACTGCCGAGCGTAGGTGCGGCGCACAACACAGCTGCTCGGTGCACCGCCTGTCATTCGTTTGGTGCGTGTGGCCGCGGGGTGTGGCAGTGTCCTGCTGGACCGACGGAGGCTTTCTCACCTGGCTGACACACGCCGCGCTTCCAGATATTTGCGTAATTTGCGCGGTGCATTTGCATTCGCGCCTGTCCCCCCCTCCCGTCCCGACTTGTCCCGACTTTGCTCGACTGCCGCTCGCTGCCGCTCGGGTCGCGGTCCATATGACAGCACAAGCGCGAGAAACGTCTGCGGGAGGAGGCGAGACGACAAAAGAATAAATTTATGATTACAAATCGAATTTGGAGCTGCACGCCGCTGCAGAACGATAGGCGCTAACGTATTTCGGAGCATACCGCCCGATTCGTAGTGTTTTGTCGTTTTCAAAGACTTCCTGGCAAACTTGGTTAGCACATTCTCCTTCAAACTGAGTTAATTATTGCAGTTTCGTACCTGACGGCCGTTTAAAATGCTTGAGGAAGTCTCTTTGTCACGACAGAAAGGTGGTATGGGAAGAGGGCTGGCAAGAGTAGCGACTAAAAAGCGACAAATGAAGGCAGCCAGAGTTCCCAGGCGCTCATCCATACGAGTACTACCGTTGTTGCTTCACATCGGTGATCGGACGAGAACGGAAGATTTTATTTCTTTTTTTTTTTTTTTGTTTATTTACATTGTGGAATTTAGCACTGCTACAAAACAGTAGGCCCTGACGTATTTCAAAACTCATCTGTCGATTCGTAGTGTGTTGTTATTTCCGAGGCGTTGTAGCACTCTTCTTCCGCGCATTCTTGCTGAAACTGAGTTCATTACTGTAATTTCGTATCCTACGTTTGATACAGTAGTTTAAAATGCTTGTGGAAGCATCTTTGTCAACACCTGAAAGTTAGTATGAAAAGAGGGCTGGCAGGTGCAGCGACGTAAAAATGAAAAAATGAGAGAGCCAACAGCACCCGGTGTTCCCAGGCGGTCACCCATCCAAGTACTAACCGGGCCCGATGTTGCTTAACTTCGGTGATCGGACGAGAACCGGTGTATTCAACATGGTATGGCCGTTGGCGTCCTTATACTGTAGCCGCACCACACAAGAGGCATTCGCCTCTTCTCGCAACACACGCAATCGCCGCTTTCCGTGGCACATTTGACGCAAAGCACGTCCTTCCACCTCGAAGGTGGCGCGGAGTGCGCGCTCGGCTCGGCGTCTCATAGGAGACTGCCGAGCGTAGGTGCGGCGCACAACACAGCTGCTCGGTGCACCGCCTGTCATTCGTTTGGTGCGTGTGGCCGCGGGGTGTGGCAGTGTCCTGCTGGACCGACGGAGGCTTTCTCACCTGGCTGACACACGCCGCGCTTCCAGATATTTGCGTAATTTGCGCGGTGCATTTGCATTCGCGCCTGTCCCCCCCTCCCGTCCCGACTTGTCCCGACTTTGCTCGACTGCCGCTCGCTGCCGCTCGGGTCGCGGTCCATATGACAGCACAAGCGCGAGAAACGTCTGCGGGAGGAGGCGAGACGACAAAAGAATAAATTTATGATTACAAATCGAATTTGGAGCTGCACGCCGCTGCAGAACGATAGGCGCTAACGTATTTCGGAGCATACCGCCCGATTCGTAGTGTTTTGTCGTTTTCAAAGACTTCCTGGCAAACTTGGTTAGCACATTCTCCTTCAAACTGAGTTAATTATTGCAGTTTCGTACCTGACGGCCGTTTAAAATGCTTGAGGAAGTCTCTTTGTCACGACAGAAAGGTGGTATGGGAAGAGGGCTGGCAAGAGTAGCGACTAAAAAGCGATAAATGAAGGCAGCCAGAGTTCCCAGGCGCTCATCCATACGAGTACTACCGTTGTTGCTTCACATCGGTGATCGGACGAGAACGGAAGATTTTATTTCTTTTTTTTTTTTTTTGTTTATTTACATTGTGGAATTTAGCACTGCTACAAAACAGTAGGCCCTGACGTATTTCAAAACTCATCTGTCGATTCGTAGTGTGTTGTTATTTCCGAGGCGTTGTAGCACTCTTCTTCCGCGCATTCTTGCTGAAACTGAGTTCATTACTGTAATTTCGTATCCTACGTTTGATACAGTAGTTTAAAATGCTTGTGGAAGCATCTTTGTCAACACCTGAAAGTTAGTATGAAAAGAGGGCTGGCAGGTGCAGCGACGTAAAAATGAAAAAATGAGATAGAGCCAACAGCACCCGGTGTTCCCAGGCGGTCACCCATCCAAGTACTAACCGGGCCCGATGTTGCTTAACTTCGGTGATCGGACGAGAACCGGTGTATTCAACATGGTATGGCCGTTGGCGTCCTTATACTGTAGCCGCACCACACAAGAGGCATTCGCCTCTTCTCGCAACACACGCAATCGCCGCTTTCCGTGGCACATTTGACGCAAAGCACGTCCTTCCACCTCGAAGGTGGCGCGGAGTGCGCGCTCGGCTCGGCGTCTCATAGGAGACTGCCGAGCGTAGGTGCGGCGCACAACACAGCTGCTCGGTGCACCGCCTGTCATTCGTTTGGTGCGTGTGGCCGCGGGGTGTGGCAGTGTCCTGCTGGACCGACGGAGGCTTTCTCACCTGGCTGACACACGCCGCGCTTCCAGATATTTGCGTAATTTGCGCGGTGCATTTGCATTCGCGCCTGTCCCCCCCTCCCGTCCCGACTTGTCCCGACTTTGCTCGACTGCCGCTCGCTGCCGCTCGGGTCGCGGTCCATATGACAGCACAAGCGCGAGAAACGTCTGCGGGAGGAGGCGAGACGACAAAAGAATAAATTTATGATTACAAATCGAATTTGGAGCTGCACGCCGCTGCAGAACGATAGGCGCTAACGTATTTCGGAGCATACCGCCCGATTCGTAGTGTTTTGTCGTTTTCAAAGACTTCCTGGCAAACTTGGTTAGCACATTCTCCTTCAAACTGAGTTAATTATTGCAGTTTCGTACCTGACGGCCGTTTAAAATGCTTGAGGAAGTCTCTTTGTCACGACAGAAAGGTGGTATGGGAAGAGGGCTGGCAAGAGTAGCGACTAAAAAGCGACAAATGAAGGCAGCCAGAGTTCCCAGGCGCTCATCCATACGAGTACTACCGTTGTTGCTTCACATCGGTGATCGGACGAGAACGGAAGATTTTATTTCTTTTTTTTTTTTTTTGTTTATTTACATTGTGGAATTTAGCACTGCTACAAAACAGTAGGCCCTGACGTATTTCAAAACTCATCTGTCGATTCGTAGTGTGTTGTTATTTCCGAGGCGTTGTAGCACTCTTCTTCCGCGCATTCTTGCTGAAACTGAGTTCATTACTGTAATTTCGTATCCTACGTTTGATACAGTAGTTTAAAATGCTTGTGGAAGCATCTTTGTCAACACCTGAAAGTTAGTATGAAAAGAGGGCTGGCAGGTGCAGCGACGTAAAAATGAAAAAATGAGAGAGCCAACAGCACCCGGTGTTCCCAGGCGGTCACCCATCCAAGTACTAACCGGGCCCGATGTTGCTTAACTTCGGTGATCGGACGAGAACCGGTGTATTCAACATGGTATGGCCGTTGGCGTCCTTATACTGTAGCCGCACCACACAAGAGGCATTCGCCTCTTCTCGCAACACACGCAATCGCCGCTTTCCGTGGCACATTTGACGCAAAGCACGTCCTTCCCACCTCGAAGGTGGCGCGGAGTGCGCGCTCGGCTCGGCGTCTCATAGGAGACTGCCGAGCGTAGGTGCGGCGCACAACACAGCTGCTCGGTGCACCGCCTGTCATTCGTTTGGTGCGTGTGGCCGCGGGGTGTGGCAGTGTCCTGCTGGACCGACGGAGGCTTTCTCACCTGGCTGACACACGCCGCGCTTCCAGATATTTGCGTAATTTGCGCGGTGCATTTGCATTCGCGCCTGTCCCCCCCTCCCGTCCCGACTTGTCCCGACTTTGCTCGACTGCCGCTCGCTGCCGCTCGGGTCGCGGTCCATATGACAGCACAAGCGCGAGAAACGTCTGCGGGAGGAGGCGAGACGACAAAAGAATAAATTTATGATTACAAATCGAATTTGGAGCTGCACGCCGCTGCAGAACGATAGGCGCTAACGTATTTCGGAGCATACCGCCCGATTCGTAGTGTTTTGTCGTTTTCAAAGACTTCCTGGCAAACTTGGTTAGCACATTCTCCTTCAAACTGAGTTAATTATTGCAGTTTCGTACCTGACGGCCGTTTAAAATGCTTGAGGAAGTCTCTTTGTCACGACAGAAAGGTGGTATGGGAAGAGGGCTGGCAAGAGTAGCGACTAAAAAGCGATAAATGAAGGCAGCCAGAGTTCCCAGGCGCTCATCCATACGAGTACTACCGTTGTTGCTTCACATCGGTGATCGGACGAGAACGGAAGATTTTATTTCTTTTTTTTTTTTTTTGTTTATTTACATTGTGGAATTTAGCACTGCTACAAAACAGTAGGCCCTGACGTATTTCAAAACTCATCTGTCGATTCGTAGTGTGTTGTTATTTCCGAGGCGTTGTAGCACTCTTCTTCCGCGCATTCTTGCTGAAACTGAGTTCATTACTGTAATTTCGTATCCTACGTTTGATACAGTAGTTTAAAATGCTTGTGGAAGCATCTTTGTCAACACCTGAAAGTTAGTATGAAAAGAGGGCTGGCAGGTGCAGCGACGTAAAAAATGAAAAAATGAGATAGAGCCAACAGCACCCGGTGTTCCCAGGCGGTCACCCATCCAAGTACTAACCGGGCCCGATGTTGCTTAACTTCGGTGATCGGACGAGAACCGGTGTATTCAACATGGTATGGCCGTTGGCGTCCTTATACTGTAGCCGCACCACACAAGAGGCATTCGCCTCTTCTCGCAACACACGCAATCGCCGCTTTCCGTGGCACATTTGACGCAAAGCACGTCCTTCCACCTCGAAGGTGGCGCGGAGTGCGCGCTCGGCTCGGCGTCTCATAGGAGACTGCCGAGCGTAGGTGCGGCGCACAACACAGCTGCTCGGTGCACCGCCTGTCATTCGTTTGGTGCGTGTGGCCGCGGGGTGTGGCAGTGTCCTGCTGGACCGACGGAGGCTTTCTCACCTGGCTGACACACGCCGCGCTTCCAGATATTTGCGTAATTTGCGCGGTGCATTTGCATTCGCGCCTGTCCCCCCCTCCCGTCCCGACTTGTCCCGACTTTGCTCGACTGCCGCTCGCTGCCGCTCGGGTCGCGGTCCATATGACAGCACAAGCGCGAGAAACGTCTGCGGGAGGAGGCGAGACGACAAAAGAATAAATTTATGATTACAAATCGAATTTGGAGCTGCACGCCGCTGCAGAACGATAGGCGCTAACGTATTTCGGAGCATACCGCCCGATTCGTAGTGTTTTGTCGTTTTCAAAGACTTCCTGGCAAACTTGGTTAGCACATTCTCCTTCAAACTGAGTTAATTATTGCAGTTTCGTACCTGACGGCCGTTTAAAATGCTTGAGGAAGTCTCTTTGTCACGACAGAAAGGTGGTATGGGAAGAGGGCTGGCAAGAGTAGCGACTAAAAAGCGACAAATGAAGGCAGCCAGAGTTCCCAGGCGCTCATCCATACGAGTACTACCGTTGTTGCTTCACATCGGTGATCGGACGAGAACGGAAGATTTTATTTCTTTTTTTTTTTTTTTGTTTATTTACATTGTGGAATTTAGCACTGCTACAAAACAGTAGGCCCTGACGTATTTCAAAACTCATCTGTCGATTCGTAGTGTGTTGTTATTTCCGAGGCGTTGTAGCACTCTTCTTCCGCGCATTCTTGCTGAAACTGAGTTCATTACTGTAATTTCGTATCCTACGTTTGATACAGTAGTTTAAAATGCTTGTGGAAGCATCTTTGTCAACACCTGAAAGTTAGTATGAAAAGAGGGCTGGCAGGTGCAGCGACGTAAAAATGAAAAAATGAGAGAGCCAACAGCACCCGGTGTTCCCAGGCGGTCACCCATCCAAGTACTAACCGGGCCCGATGTTGCTTAACTTCGGTGATCGGACGAGAACCGGTGTATTCAACATGGTATGGCCGTTGGCGTCCTTATACTGTAGCCGCACCACACAAGAGGCATTCGCCTCTTCTCGCAACACACGCAATCGCCGCTTTCCGTGGCACATTTGACGCAAAGCACGTCCTTCCACCTCGAAGGTGGCGCGGAGTGCGCGCTCGGCTCGGCGTCTCATAGGAGACTGCCGAGCGTAGGTGCGGCGCACAACACAGCTGCTCGGTGCACCGCCTGTCATTCGTTTGGTGCGTGTGGCCGCGGGGTGTGGCAGTGTCCTGCTGGACCGACGGAGGCTTTCTCACCTGGCTGACACACGCCGCGCTTCCAGATATTTGCGTAATTTGCGCGGTGCATTTGCATTCGCGCCTGTCCCCCCCTCCCGTCCCGACTTGTCCCGACTTTGCTCGACTGCCGCTCGCTGCCGCTCGGGTCGCGGTCCATATGACAGCACAAGCGCGAGAAACGTCTGCGGGAGGAGGCGAGACGACAAAAGAATAAATTTATGATTACAAATCGAATTTGGAGCTGCACGCCGCTGCAGAACGATAGGCGCTAACGTATTTCGGAGCATACCGCCCGATTCGTAGTGTTTTGTCGTTTTCAAAGACTTCCTGGCAAACTTGGTTAGCACATTCTCCTTCAAACTGAGTTAATTATTGCAGTTTCGTACCTGACGGCCGTTTAAAATGCTTGAGGAAGTCTCTTTGTCACGACAGAAAGGTGGTATGGGAAGAGGGCTGGCAAGAGTAGCGACTAAAAAGCGATAAATGAAGGCAGCCAGAGTTCCCAGGCGCTCATCCATACGAGTACTACCGTTGTTGCTTCACATCGGTGATCGGACGAGAACGGAAGATTTTATTTCTTTTTTTTTTTTTTTGTTTATTTACATTGTGGAATTTAGCACTGCTACAAAACAGTAGGCCCTGACGTATTTCAAAACTCATCTGTCGATTCGTAGTGTGTTGTTATTTCCGAGGCGTTGTAGCACTCTTCTTCCGCGCATTCTTGCTGAAACTGAGTTCATTACTGTAATTTCGTATCCTACGTTTGATACAGTAGTTTAAAATGCTTGTGGAAGCATCTTTGTCAACACCTGAAAGTTAGTATGAAAAGAGGGCTGGCAGGTGCAGCGACGTAAAAATGAAAAAATGAGATAGAGCCAACAGCACCCGGTGTTCCCAGGCGGTCACCCATCCAAGTACTAACCGGGCCCGATGTTGCTTAACTTCGGTGATCGGACGAGAACCGGTGTATTCAACATGGTATGGCCGTTGGCGTCCTTATACTGTAGCCGCACCACACAAGAGGCATTCGCCTCTTCTCGCAACACACGCAATCGCCGCTTTCCGTGGCACATTTGACGCAAAGCACGTCCTTCCACCTCGAAGGTGGCGCGGAGTGCGCGCTCGGCTCGGCGTCTCATAGGAGACTGCCGAGCGTAGGTGCGGCGCACAACACAGCTGCTCGGTGCACCGCCTGTCATTCGTTTGGTGCGTGTGGCCGCGGGGTGTGGCAGTGTCCTGCTGGACCGACGGAGGCTTTCTCACCTGGCTGACACACGCCGCGCTTCCAGATATTTGCGTAATTTGCGCGGTGCATTTGCATTCGCGCCTGTCCCCCCCTCCCGTCCCGACTTGTCCCGACTTTGCTCGACTGCCGCTCGCTGCCGCTCGGGTCGCGGTCCATATGACAGCACAAGCGCGAGAAACGTCTGCGGGAGGAGGCGAGACGACAAAAGAATAAATTTATGATTACAAATCGAATTTGGAGCTGCACGCCGCTGCAGAACGATAGGCGCTAACGTATTTCGGAGCATACCGCCCGATTCGTAGTGTTTTGTCGTTTTCAAAGACTTCCTGGCAAACTTGGTTAGCACATTCTCCTTCAAACTGAGTTAATTATTGCAGTTTTCGTACCTGACGGCCGTTTAAAATGCTTGAGGAAGTCTCTTTGTCACGACAGAAAGGTGGTATGGGAAGAGGGCTGGCAAGAGTAGCGACTAAAAAGCGACAAATGAAGGCAGCCAGAGTTCCCAGGCGCTCATCCATACGAGTACTACCGTTGTTGCTTCACATCGGTGATCGGACGAGAACGGAAGATTTTATTTCTTTTTTTTTTTTTTTGTTTATTTACATTGTGGAATTTAGCACTGCTACAAAACAGTAGGCCCTGACGTATTTCAAAACTCATCTGTCGATTCGTAGTGTGTTGTTATTTCCGAGGCGTTGTAGCACTCTTCTTCCGCGCATTCTTGCTGAAACTGAGTTCATTACTGTAATTTCGTATCCTACGTTTGATACAGTAGTTTAAAATGCTTGTGGAAGCATCTTTGTCAACACCTGAAAGTTAGTATGAAAAGAGGGCTGGCAGGTGCAGCGACGTAAAAATGAAAAAATGAGAGAGCCAACAGCACCCGGTGTTCCCAGGCGGTCACCCATCCAAGTACTAACCGGGCCCGATGTTGCTTAACTTCGGTGATCGGACGAGAACCGGTGTATTCAACATGGTATGGCCGTTGGCGTCCTTATACTGTAGCCGCACCACACAAGAGGCATTCGCCTCTTCTCGCAACACACGCAATCGCCGCTTTCCGTGGCACATTTGACGCAAAGCACGTCCTTCCACCTCGAAGGTGGCGCGGAGTGCGCGCTCGGCTCGGCGTCTCATAGGAGACTGCCGAGCGTAGGTGCGGCGCACAACACAGCTGCTCGGTGCACCGCCTGTCATTCGTTTGGTGCGTGTGGCCGCGGGGTGTGGCAGTGTCCTGCTGGACCGACGGAGGCTTTCTCACCTGGCTGACACACGCCGCGCTTCCAGATATTTGCGTAATTTGCGCGGTGCATTTGCATTCGCGCCTGTCCCCCCCTCCCGTCCCGACTTGTCCCGACTTTGCTCGACTGCCGCTCGCTGCCGCTCGGGTCGCGGTCCATATGACAGCACAAGCGCGAGAAACGTCTGCGGGAGGAGGCGAGACGACAAAAGAATAAATTTATGATTACAAATCGAATTTGGAGCTGCACGCCGCTGCAGAACGATAGGCGCTAACGTATTTCGGAGCATACCGCCCGATTCGTAGTGTTTTGTCGTTTTCAAAGACTTCCTGGCAAACTTGGTTAGCACATTCTCCTTCAAACTGAGTTAATTATTGCAGTTTCGTACCTGACGGCCGTTTAAAATGCTTGAGGAAGTCTCTTTGTCACGACAGAAAGGTGGTATGGGAAGAGGGCTGGCAAGAGTAGCGACTAAAAAGCGATAAATGAAGGCAGCCAGAGTTCCCAGGCGCTCATCCATACGAGTACTACCGTTGTTGCTTCACATCGGTGATCGGACGAGAACGGAAGATTTTATTTCTTTTTTTTTTTTTTTGTTTATTTACATTGTGGAATTTAGCACTGCTACAAAACAGTAGGCCCTGACGTATTTCAAAACTCATCTGTCGATTCGTAGTGTGTTGTTATTTCCGAGGCGTTGTAGCACTCTTCTTCCGCGCATTCTTGCTGAAACTGAGTTCATTACTGTAATTTCGTATCCTACGTTTGATACAGTAGTTTAAAATGCTTGTGGAAGCATCTTTGTCAACACCTGAAAGTTAGTATGAAAAGAGGGCTGGCAGGTGCAGCGACGTAAAAATGAAAAAATGAGATAGAGCCAACAGCACCCGGTGTTCCCAGGCGGTCACCCATCCAAGTACTAACCGGGCCCGATGTTGCTTAACTTCGGTGATCGGACGAGAACCGGTGTATTCAACATGGTATGGCCGTTGGCGTCCTTATACTGTAGCCGCACCACACAAGAGGCATTCGCCTCTTCTCGCAACACACGCAATCGCCGCTTTCCGTGGCACATTTGACGCAAAGCACGTCCTTCCACCTCGAAGGTGGCGCGGAGTGCGCGCTCGGCTCGGCGTCTCATAGGAGACTGCCGAGCGTAGGTGCGGCGCACAACACAGCTGCTCGGTGCACCGCCTGTCATTCGTTTGGTGCGTGTGGCCGCGGGGTGTGGCAGTGTCCTGCTGGACCGACGGAGGCTTTCTCACCTGGCTGACACACGCCGCGCTTCCAGATATTTGCGTAATTTGCGCGGTGCATTTGCATTCGCGCCTGTCCCCCCCTCCCGTCCCGACTTGTCCCGACTTTGCTCGACTGCCGCTCGCTGCCGCTCGGGTCGCGGTCCATATGACAGCACAAGCGCGAGAAACGTCTGCGGGAGGAGGCGAGACGACAAAAGAATAAATTTATGATTACAAATCGAATTTGGAGCTGCACGCCGCTGCAGAACGATAGGCGCTAACGTATTTCGGAGCATACCGCCCGATTCGTAGTGTTTTGTCGTTTTCAAAGACTTCCTGGCAAACTTGGTTAGCACATTCTCCTTCAAACTGAGTTAATTATTGCAGTTTCGTACCTGACGGCCGTTTAAAATGCTTGAGGAAGTCTCTTTGTCACGACAGAAAGGTGGTATGGGAAGAGGGCTGGCAAGAGTAGCGACTAAAAAGCGATAAATGAAGGCAGCCAGAGTTCCCAGGCGCTCATCCATACGAGTACTACCGTTGTTGCTTCACATCGGTGATCGGACGAGAACGGAAGATTTTATTTCTTTTTTTTTTTTTTTTGTTTATTTACATTGTGGAATTTAGCACTGCTACAAAACAGTAGGCCCTGACGTATTTCAAAACTCATCTGTCGATTCGTAGTGTGTTGTTATTTCCGAGGCGTTGTAGCACTCTTCTTCCGCGCATTCTTGCTGAAACTGAGTTCATTACTGTAATTTCGTATCCTACGTTTGATACAGTAGTTTAAAATGCTTGTGGAAGCATCTTTGTCAACACCTGAAAGTTAGTATGAAAAGAGGGCTGGCAGGTGCAGCGACGTAAAAATGAAAAAATGAGATAGAGCCAACAGCACCCGGTGTTCCCAGGCGGTCACCCATCCAAGTACTAACCGGGCCCGATGTTGCTTAACTTCGGTGATCGGACGAGAACCGGTGTATTCAACATGGTATGGCCGTTGGCGTCCTTATACTGTAGCCGCACCACACAAGAGGCATTCGCCTCTTCTCGCAACACACGCAATCGCCGCTTTCCGTGGCACATTTGACGCAAAGCACGTCCTTCCACCTCGAAGGTGGCGCGGAGTGCGCGCTCGGCTCGGCGTCTCATAGGAGACTGCCGAGCGTAGGTGCGGCGCACAACACAGCTGCTCGGTGCACCGCCTGTCATTCGTTTGGTGCGTGTGGCCGCGGGGTGTGGCAGTGTCCTGCTGGACCGACGGAGGCTTTCTCACCTGGCTGACACACGCCGCGCTTCCAGATATTTGCGTAATTTGCGCGGTGCATTTGCATTCGCGCCTGTCCCCCCCTCCCGTCCCGACTTGTCCCGACTTTGCTCGACTGCCGCTCGCTGCCGCTCGGGTCGCGGTCCATATGACAGCACAAGCGCGAGAAACGTCTGCGGGAGGAGGCGAGACGACAAAAGAATAAATTTATGATTACAAATCGAATTTGGAGCTGCACGCCGCTGCAGAACGATAGGCGCTAACGTATTTCGGAGCATACCGCCCGATTCGTAGTGTTTTGTCGTTTTCAAAGACTTCCTGGCAAACTTGGTTAGCACATTCTCCTTCAAACTGAGTTAATTATTGCAGTTTCGTACCTGACGGCCGTTTAAAATGCTTGAGGAAGTCTCTTTGTCACGACAGAAAGGTGGTATGGGAAGAGGGCTGGCAAGAGTAGCGACTAAAAAGCGATAAATGAAGGCAGCCAGAGTTCCCAGGCGCTCATCCATACGAGTACTACCGTTGTTGCTTCACATCGGTGATCGGACGAGAACGGAAGATTTTATTTCTTTTTTTTTTTTTTTGTTTATTTACATTGTGGAATTTAGCACTGCTACAAAACAGTAGGCCCTGACGTATTTCAAAACTCATCTGTCGATTCGTAGTGTGTTGTTATTTCCGAGGCGTTGTAGCACTCTTCTTCCGCGCATTCTTGCTGAAACTGAGTTCATTACTGTAATTTCGTATCCTACGTTTGATACAGTAGTTTAAAATGCTTGTGGAAGCATCTTTGTCAACACCTGAAAGTTAGTATGAAAAGAGGGCTGGCAGGTGCAGCGACGTAAAAATGAAAAAATGAGATAGAGCCAACAGCACCCGGTGTTCCCAGGCGGTCACCCATCCAAGTACTAACCGGGCCCGATGTTGCTTAACTTCGGTGATCGGACGAGAACCGGTGTATTCAACATGGTATGGCCGTTGGCGTCCTTATACTGTAGCCGCACCACACAAGAGGCATTCGCCTCTTCTCGCAACACACGCAATCGCCGCTTTCCGTGGCACATTTGACGCAAAGCACGTCCTTCCACCTCGAAGGTGGCGCGGAGTGCGCGCTCGGCTCGGCGTCTCATAGGAGACTGCCGAGCGTAGGTGCGGCGCACAACACAGCTGCTCGGTGCACCGCCTGTCATTCGTTTGGTGCGTGTGGCCGCGGGGTGTGGCAGTGTCCTGCTGGACCGACGGAGGCTTTCTCACCTGGCTGACACACGCCGCGCTTCCAGATATTTGCGTAATTTGCGCGGTGCATTTGCATTCGCGCCTGTCCCCCCCTCCCGTCCCGACTTGTCCCGACTTTGCTCGACTGCCGCTCGCTGCCGCTCGGGTCGCGGTCCATATGACAGCACAAGCGCGAGAAACGTCTGCGGGAGGAGGCGAGACGACAAAAGAATAAATTTATGATTACAAATCGAATTTGGAGCTGCACGCCGCTGCAGAACGATAGGCGCTAACGTATTTCGGAGCATACCGCCCGATTCGTAGTGTTTTGTCGTTTTCAAAGACTTCCTGGCAAACTTGGTTAGCACATTCTCCTTCAAACTGAGTTAATTATTGCAGTTTCGTACCTGACGGCCGTTTAAAATGCTTGAGGAAGTCTCTTTGTCACGACAGAAAGGTGGTATGGGAAGAGGGCTGGCAAGAGTAGCGACTAAAAAGCGACAAATGAAGGCAGCCAGAGTTCCCAGGCGCTCATCCATACGAGTACTACCGTTGTTGCTTCACATCGGTGATCGGACGAGAACGGAAGATTTTATTTCTTTTTTTTTTTTTTTGTTTATTTACATTGTGGAATTTAGCACTGCTACAAAACAGTAGGCCCTGACGTATTTCAAAACTCATCTGTCGATTCGTAGTGTGTTGTTATTTCCGAGGCGTTGTAGCACTCTTCTTCCGCGCATTCTTGCTGAAACTGAGTTCATTACTGTAATTTCGTATCCTACGTTTGATACAGTAGTTTAAAATGCTTGTGGAAGCATCTTTGTCAACACCTGAAAGTTAGTATGAAAAGAGGGCTGGCAGGTGCAGCGACGTAAAAATGAAAAAATGAGAGAGCCAACAGCACCCGGTGTTCCCAGGCGGTCACCCATCCAAGTACTAACCGGGCCCGATGTTGCTTAACTTCGGTGATCGGACGAGAACCGGTGTATTCAACATGGTATGGCCGTTGGCGTCCTTATACTGTAGCCGCACCACACAAGAGGCATTCGCCTCTTCTCGCAACACACGCAATCGCCGCTTTCCGTGGCACATTTGACGCAAAGCACGTCCTTCCACCTCGAAGGTGGCGCGGAGTGCGCGCTCGGCTCGGCGTCTCATAGGAGACTGCCGAGCGTAGGTGCGGCGCACAACACAGCTGCTCGGTGCACCGCCTGTCATTCGTTTGGTGCGTGTGGCCGCGGGGTGTGGCAGTGTCCTGCTGGACCGACGGAGGCTTTCTCACCTGGCTGACACACGCCGCGCTTCCAGATATTTGCGTAATTTGCGCGGTGCATTTGCATTCGCGCCTGTCCCCCCCTCCCGTCCCGACTTGTCCCGACTTTGCTCGACTGCCGCTCGCTGCCGCTCGGGTCGCGGTCCATATGACAGCACAAGCGCGAGAAACGTCTGCGGGAGGAGGCGAGACGACAAAAGAATAAATTTATGATTACAAATCGAATTTGGAGCTGCACGCCGCTGCAGAACGATAGGCGCTAACGTATTTCGGAGCATACCGCCCGATTCGTAGTGTTTTGTCGTTTTCAAAGACTTCCTGGCAAACTTGGTTAGCACATTCTCCTTCAAACTGAGTTAATTATTGCAGTTTCGTACCTGACGGCCGTTTAAAATGCTTGAGGAAGTCTCTTTGTCACGACAGAAAGGTGGTATGGGAAGAGGGCTGGCAAGAGTAGCGACTAAAAAGCGATAAATGAAGGCAGCCAGAGTTCCCAGGCGCTCATCCATACGAGTACTACCGTTGTTGCTTCACATCGGTGATCGGACGAGAACGGAAGATTTTATTTCTTTTTTTTTTTTTTTGTTTATTTACATTGTGGAATTTAGCACTGCTACAAAACAGTAGGCCCTGACGTATTTCAAAACTCATCTGTCGATTCGTAGTGTGTTGTTATTTCCGAGGCGTTGTAGCACTCTTCTTCCGCGCATTCTTGCTGAAACTGAGTTCATTACTGTAATTTCGTATCCTACGTTTGATACAGTAGTTTAAAATGCTTGTGGAAGCATCTTTGTCAACACCTGAAAGTTAGTATGAAAAGAGGGCTGGCAGGTGCAGCGACGTAAAAATGAAAAAATGAGATAGAGCCAACAGCACCCGGTGTTCCCAGGCGGTCACCCATCCAAGTACTAACCGGGCCCGATGTTGCTTAACTTCGGTGATCGGACGAGAACCGGTGTATTCAACATGGTATGGCCGTTGGCGTCCTTATACTGTAGCCGCACCACACAAGAGGCATTCGCCTCTTCTCGCAACACACGCAATCGCCGCTTTCCGTGGCACATTTGACGCAAAGCACGTCCTTCCACCTCGAAGGTGGCGCGGAGTGCGCGCTCGGCTCGGCGTCTCATAGGAGACTGCCGAGCGTAGGTGCGGCGCACAACACAGCTGCTCGGTGCACCGCCTGTCATTCGTTTGGTGCGTGTGGCCGCGGGGTGTGGCAGTGTCCTGCTGGACCGACGGAGGCTTTCTCACCTGGCTGACACACGCCGCGCTTCCAGATATTTGCGTAATTTGCGCGGTGCATTTGCATTCGCGCCTGTCCCCCCCTCCCGTCCCGACTTGTCCCGACTTTGCTCGACTGCCGCTCGCTGCCGCTCGGGTCGCGGTCCATATGACAGCACAAGCGCGAGAAACGTCTGCGGGAGGAGGCGAGACGACAAAAGAATAAATTTATGATTACAAATCGAATTTGGAGCTGCACGCCGCTGCAGAACGATAGGCGCTAACGTATTTCGGAGCATACCGCCCGATTCGTAGTGTTTTGTCGTTTTCAAAGACTTCCTGGCAAACTTGGTTAGCA
Organism: Schistocerca cancellata; assembly: GCF_023864275.1. Lineage (NCBI taxonomy): Eukaryota > Metazoa > Arthropoda > Insecta > Orthoptera > Acrididae > Schistocerca > Schistocerca cancellata. The sequence goes on along the minus strand of NW_026046777.1, from coordinate 2,164 downwards.
CATTCTCCTTCAAACTGAGTTAATTATTGCAGTTTCGTACCTGACGGCCGTTTAAAATGCTTGAGGAAGTCTCTTTGTCACGACAGAAAGGTGGTATGGGAAGAGGGCTGGCAAGAGTAGCGACTAAAAAGCGATAAATGAAGGCAGCCAGAGTTCCCAGGCGCTCATCCATACGAGTACTACCGTTGTTGCTTCACATCGGTGATCGGACGAGAACGGAAGATTTTATTTCTTTTTTTTTTTTTTGTTTATTTACATTGTGGAATTTAGCACTGCTACAAAACAGTAGGCCCTGACGTATTTCAAAACTCATCTGTCGATTCGTAGTGTGTTGTTATTTCCGAGGCGTTGTAGCACTCTTCTTCCGCGCATTCTTGCTGAAACTGAGTTCATTACTGTAATTTCGTATCCTACGTTTGATACAGTAGTTTAAAATGCTTGTGGAAGCATCTTTGTCAACACCTGAAAGTTAGTATGAAAAGAGGGCTGGCAGGTGCAGCGACGTAAAAATGAAAAAATGAGATAGAGCCAACAGCACCCGGTGTTCCCAGGCGGTCACCCATCCAAGTACTAACCGGGCCCGATGTTGCTTAACTTCGGTGATCGGACGAGAACCGGTGTATTCAACATGGTATGGCCGTTGGCGTCCTTATACTGTAGCCGCACCACACAAGAGGCATTCGCCTCTTCTCGCAACACACGCAATCGCCGCTTTCCGTGGCACATTTGACGCAAAGCACGTCCTTCCACCTCGAAGGTGGCGCGGAGTGCGCGCTCGGCTCGGCGTCTCATAGGAGACTGCCGAGCGTAGGTGCGGCGCACAACACAGCTGCTCGGTGCACCGCCTGTCATTCGTTTGGTGCGTGTGGCCGCGGGGTGTGGCAGTGTCCTGCTGGACCGACGGAGGCTTTCTCACCTGGCTGACACACGCCGCGCTTCCAGATATTTGCGTAATTTGCGCGGTGCATTTGCATTCGCGCCTGTCCCCCCCTCCCGTCCCGACTTGTCCCGACTTTGCTCGACTGCCGCTCGCTGCCGCTCGGGTCGCGGTCCATATGACAGCACAAGCGCGAGAAACGTCTGCGGGAGGAGGCGAGACGACAAAAGAATAAATTTATGATTACAAATCGAATTTGGAGCTGCACGCCGCTGCAGAACGATAGGCGCTAACGTATTTCGGAGCATACCGCCCGATTCGTAGTGTTTTGTCGTTTTCAAAGACTTCCTGGCAAACTTGGTTAGCACATTCTCCTTCAAACTGAGTTAATTATTGCAGTTTCGTACCTGACGGCCGTTTAAAATGCTTGAGGAAGTCTCTTTGTCACGACAGAAAGGTGGTATGGGAAGAGGGCTGGCAAGAGTAGCGACTAAAAAGCGACAAATGAAGGCAGCCAGAGTTCCCAGGCGCTCATCCATACGAGTACTACCGTTGTTGCTTCACATCGGTGATCGGACGAGAACGGAAGATTTTATTTCTTTTTTTTTTTTTTGTTTATTTACATTGTGGAATTTAGCACTGCTACAAAACAGTAGGCCCTGACGTATTTCAAAACTCATCTGTCGATTCGTAGTGTGTTGTTATTTCCGAGGCGTTGTAGCACTCTTCTTCCGCGCATTCTTGCTGAAACTGAGTTCATTACTGTAATTTCGTATCCTACGTTTGATACAGTAGTTTAAAATGCTTGTGGAAGCATCTTTGTCAACACCTGAAAGTTAGTATGAAAAGAGGGCTGGCAGGTGCAGCGACGTAAAAATGAAAAAATGAGAGAGCCAACAGCACCCGGTGTTCCCAGGCGGTCACCCATCCAAGTACTAACCGGGCCCGATGTTGCTTAACTTCGGTGATCGGACGAGAACCGGTGTATTCAACATGGTATGGCCGTTGGCGTCCTTATACTGTAGCCGCACCACACAAGAGGCATTCGCCTCTTCTCGCAACACACGCAATCGCCGCTTTCCGTGGCACATTTGACGCAAAGCACGTCCTTCCACCTCGAAGGTGGCGCGGAGTGCGCGCTCGGCTCGGCGTCTCATAGGAGACTGCCGAGCGTAGGTGCGGCGCACAACACAGCTGCTCGGTGCACCGCCTGTCATTCGTTTGGTGCGTGTGGCCGCGGGGTGTGGCAGTGTCCTGCTGGACCGACGGAGGCTTTCTCACCTGGCT
>NW_026046776.1:17500-61806 GCF_023864275.1 Schistocerca cancellata | reverse complement strand
GTGGAAGTGAAGTAAAGCAAAGCGCGGCGAGGACGACTGAAATTTTGCTTTGGACGTAGGTTTGTGTGGTGGCCCTGAAAAGGGCCGATTGTTGTGAGCCGAGCCGGGCCGGCAAAGCGCGTTGCGTGCAGGGGAGCACGCAGCGCTGCTGGGCGGCGGGTCCGCGTGCCGATTGCCTGGCCTCTCTGTTTAGGCCTTCTTCTCGGTCTTCTTTGGCAGCAGGACGGCCTGGATGTTGGGCAGGACACCACCCTGTGCGATGGTGACGCCCGACAGGAGCTTGTTGAGCTCCTCGTCGTTGCGGATGGCAAGCTGCAGGTGGCGCGGGATGATGCGCGTCTTCTTGTTGTCGCGGGCCGCGTTTCCGGCCAGCTCGAGCACCTCAGCCGCGAGGTACTCCATGACGGCGGCGAGGTAGACGGGCGCCCCGGCGCCGACGCGCTCGGCGTAGTTTCCCTTGCGCAGGAGGCGGTGGATTCTGCCGACCGGGAACTGGAGCCCGGCCCTGCTTGAGCGGGACTTTGACTTGCCCTTGACCTTGCCTCCCTTTCCGCGTCCGGACATGGCGATGCGCTGTGGTGTAAAAAACGAGACGAGACGAACGACGGTGCGAGCCGCAGCGAGTCGAGCAGCGGAGTGGCGGCGCCGCCAGGGGTGGGGGTCCTTTATGCTCTCGGGTGCGGCGGCCGGTTGCGCTCGCGGCCCATTGGTCGGCGGCCGCAACGGGGCGAGCTGGTAAAGGTGCGGCGGCGGGGCGCGCTGGGTGCCACTGTGTGGGGAGACGCTGACTAGAGCGGAGCGCTTGCTGCTGGTGTTGCTGCCGTACGTTCCTGTTTGTCTGCGATGCCGCCCAAGACTAGCGGGAAGGCCGCCAAGAAGGCTGGCAAGGCGCAGAAGAACATTTCGAAGGGCGACAAGAAGAAGAAGCGCAAGAGGAAGGAGAGCTATGCCATCTACATCTACAAGGTGCTGAAGCAGGTGCACCCTGACACGGGCATCTCGTCGAAGGCGATGAGCATCATGAACAGCTTCGTGAACGACATTTTCGAGCGCATCGCGGCCGAGGCGTCTCGCCTGGCGCACTACAACAAGCGCTCGACCATCACGTCCCGCGAGATCCAGACCGCTGTGCGGCTGTTGCTGCCTGGCGAGCTGGCCAAGCACGCCGTGAGCGAGGGCACGAAGGCGGTGACCAAGTACACGAGCTCCAAGTAAGGAGGTGGCTCTGGAATGGAAGGAGAGAAGGCTCCTCCGTTGCGAGAGCGGCAAAACGGCCCTTTTCAGGGCCACCAAATGGCCTTTGCGGGAAGGGCGGAATTGTTGTTGTTTATGTTTGTTTTGTTTTGTTGTGTGTGTGAGTGGGTGGACGGCGGCAATAGCTACCGCTTTGGTTGCGACGCGACGGGGTGGGGTGGCCGATGCGATGAATTTGATTGTTGGGGGGGGGGGCGCGTCGCGTGTTGCGGGGTACGGCCACGGTGTGACGTGGAATGGAGGCACGTGCGCACAACGAGTTGGTGTTGCCTGTCTGCGAGGGGGGGAAGTGCGATCGGTGATGTGCCCTTTGGATGGAGGTGCCGGTTAGTTACGTGACGGATGGAAACGAAACGCGATTGTTGTGTAACGACGGCCGTTTGCGGGTCGGTTTGCACGCCATGTATGGCGAGGGTGAAATGTGTGTCTGTAAATGCAGCGTGGAGGCGTGTGAGTGACGTTTAAATGAACGCGCATTGAGACACCAATGTGTATTGCATTGTACGGGCGACACGCACGATGATGTACCTTTCCTCCGACTCTGATTTCGATAGTCGTGTCTGACTGACTGTGTCTGCTTGTGTGCGTACGACGCACGCACACCGACGTCGTCATTGAAGATGCATGCACGCGTGGTCCAGTGCAGTACAGTAGAGTAAGCGCGACGCTAGAAGACGACGGTCGCTTTGGCGAATGTGCGTACACGTGTTTGTGTGTGTCGGTGGTGTGGTCCGATCCGTCGCCTCTGGGACACTGTCGATCGGCGCGGTACACCGGCATCACGCAACGGACGTCTGGAACACCCGTCGCACCGTCATACCGTTGGTACACCGTCGCGCTGAGGACGGTTAGCGAAAGGTGGACGAACCTCTGATCGGTCGAATGTCTGGGCAGAACGTGAGGAGAGAATGGTGGAGGAAAGGACGGAGGGAAAAAAAAAAAAAGAGAGAAAAAACGGAAAAAAACAAGAACGAAACAAAACGGAGAAACGCAGTGTAGAGCAACGGAACGTTCCCGTGTCGGAGGTGTATTGTAGCCGCACTGAAATGCGTGTAACGGCGCGGCGGCAAGTGTCTTGCCGTGGTGAACGTTACCTTTGACGGCTGAATTGTGCGGTGCGTTGCGTTGCTTTGCTTTGCTTTCCCGGATGTGTATGTAACGTTCGTTGAGATGGTTCTGAGGAAGAATGTACGACAGTGCCCGTGCCGTCTATGTTCGTGTGCAAAGCCATTGTGTGTGTGTGTGTGTGTGTGTGTGTGTGTGTGTTGTTTTGAGAATTGCGTCCGGGAATGGCGGTGGGCGTGCCCTGCATGTGGCCCGGAAGGCTGTTCGTTTCGCGGTAGTGTGTGGACAGGGGATGGGCACGCGTAACGCTGCTGGCATGGCATTCGGGAGATGGGAGGGGGCAAACGAAGAAAACAAGACGCACGCGGAGGCTATAAAGACGGGAGGGGCGCGGTGTGGGTGGCTTGCGCTGCGCTCGGCTGGCGCGTGCGGCGTTGTTTTTGTGCAAAAGAAGAGAAAACGAATGGGTTGCCGGGAGGGGGCCGTTGTGGTGTAGCCGCAGACGCGGCTGTCAGTGAACGTGGTGAGACCGACGGATGCGGGAGGGGCGGGGGCGGCGGTGAGAGCGGGGAAAACACTAGAAGAAGGAGGAAAAAAACGCTGCTGCAACCAACATAAAATGAGGCCTTTTGTAACCCGCCAGCAACAAAACAACAACAACAACAAAAAAGAAAGGTCTATCAACATTGAATGTAAATGGAAATGGACCCAAGTGTAACCTCCCCGCACAAATAGTCGCAAGTAAGTAAGCGAGTGAGTGAATGATGATGAAAATGTGCCGGAATGTTGTTAACGTCCCTAGAAAATGAACGAACGAAGATTGATGAGAAACGCTCGGTAATATGATGAATGGAAATAATGAACCATGAACATCTCAACAGACATAATTGAAAACCCGATAAAGGTTGTAAGGGCAGCGCTGGCTGACCTTTCGGCCCTGTATTCTGAAACGTCCCCCTTTGAACAACAATGTATAGAAAACTGTGCTTAAACTGACACACAATATTTTGAGCGCAACGCAATCTGACTATCAAAGATCCCTGCAAAAGAATGGCCCTGAGTAACATTAAAGTACACCTTTCGGAAATCACTTACCTCACAAAAATCTTCATTAGTCGAACTACTGCAATACAGCGAGCACCACTGCTGCCAGCTAAATAAGAGATTCAAACTACGGAGGGCACTAACTACTGATAGGGATAGTTAGCAAAGTAAAGATGTTTAATAGAGAACAACAAACAATGCATTTACCCTTAATATCATCACCAGTCATAATATATGTAATTTGAAAAGTCCGCCATCTCTCTGCTCACATGCACCAGTGCTGGCGGCTCACCCCTAACTGCGCAACGCTACGCGCTGTTCACATCCAGCTATAGCAGTTCATGACAACAATGCAAACTAGCCACAGACTGCACACAGCACAGGCAGTGATTTTCACGCAGAGCGCTACGTGGCGTTACCAATATAAAAAATGTAAACAAACAGCCTATGTACAAATTAGAAGAAAAAGAGCAAAAGATCGTTACGTCAATAAAAAAAAAAAACAAAAAGACAAAAGAGAAAACAAACTGCATCTATATGTGCTCTTAACTGTAGATACCTGTACACAGCTTCGTGCAATGAATGCCGGCTCACATTTAATGTTGATTGTTGGAGGAAATGCGTAGGAAATATTCTTTAAATGGAAATGAATGGTTGTACGTTAAAAAAAGTTAGTTTGGAAACAAAGTATTATTGGGGCATTTTGTTGTGAAGAAAATAGTTACAATTGACATACATTATTAGATTTGCGCAATGCAGCTTCATTACCTTACCTTTAATAACAATATGCATCGTCCCGAAGGGAGACCAGAGTCGCGAGAAGAGCACGCCGCCGCCCGCTCAGTACAATCGTCCACTCGCCAATACTGTCGACTGACTACTACCTCTCCCGACCCGCCACATATAGATGACAACTGTTCCTGCCGACGCGCTACGTGCTACTAGTGTCGTGTGGCGCAGACTAGCGACGATAAGAAACTCTCTGGTCAGAGATTGTGTCGTGCCTCGCCATCGCTGGTAATGAGTACATACGTGTTTCAGCGCGCGTACCGGAACACGCAGTGCGGAGCCCAGAGACTGTGTTGTCGAGGCCGTCGACGCAGTGCATGTCGGTCGGTCGGTCGAGTGCGTGCGGGAGGGCAGAGAGGCAGCGTCGGCACGGAGATGCACGCACGGGGGCTGCGGCGTGGCGCGTTTGCGGTAGGCGCCTTTGGTGGCAACGGCCGGGACAAGCAGCGGTGTGTGGTGTGGTGCGGGCCGGACAGGGGCGGAGGAGGAGGCGGCGCGACGATGGCATTGGGGCGGAAACGGGGACGGCGACGGCGGATGTTGAGAGGCGTCACGCGCGGACCGACACAGACGCACAGATAGATAGGGAGGAAGAAGAAGGGGCGGCTGGTGAGTGCAATTTAGGCGGTAGACACAAGAGGTCGGCACGGCATTTGCGTGATGTGGCGTTGTGACGGGGTGTGCTCGCTTGCCTCGTTTTGTTGATGCGCGCAGGACGATGTGCAGAGCAGCGGCGGGCGGCTCGGTTCGGTTTGGCCCGGCGGGCCGCGCTGTTGTCGCGGACGTGAGCGCCCCCTGGCGGGTGGCCGGAGGCGGCGCGGCGTGTTGGACGTGTGGCTGGCGGCAGTGCACAATTGCGAGTGGCTGGCGGTGTGGCGGTTGGCGCGTCGGCCGGCCGAGAGAGAGGAGAGGTATGTGTTTGCGGGCGCCTTTGCTGCGCGGCGTCGTGCAGGGAGGGCGGGCGCTTGTCGACTGTGTGACTGTGTGGCGAATTGGCGGCGTTGTGCTCCGGCCGAAGGCGTCGGGAAAGGAGAGTTGGTCGTGATGTCATGTCGCGCCGTGTCATGTTTGCGAAACGGCTGCCGAGAGGTGTGGTGGTAGCGAGCCGGTCGGTGTCAGTGCGATGGGAATGTGCGTTTGGCGGTTTTCGGTGTGCTTTTTTTTGCGGCGTGAGAGTGGGGCGGGCGGGCGGGCTTGCTGTTGTTGGTTCCTTGTGTCTTGTGTGTAGCTTGATGGCAACGTGGAAGGACGCCGGTTTCGAGCCGTGCGTGTGGTTGTCGACGTTGACTGGTTGGGGTGTGCCGTTGCACGTGCATGTTTGGGTCGTTGGAGTGGTTTTGGCTGGCTGGCTGTGTGTACGGGAAGGGGGAGGCGGCGGTGGATAGTGCAGTAGTTGTGTCGTTGCCACGGGCGTCGGGTGCGGCTGTGCGTAGTGGCGGAAAGGTGTCGGTTGCGGCAAGCGAGGCCGTCGTTGGCGGTGTCGCGTGCCTTCGTGAATCGAGTGGGGCGGGGAAAGGAGCAGCGTGCCGCTGCGTCGTGGCCGTTAGCCAGAGGCTGTGCTTTGATAGTTTTGTGGACGGTTCGTGCGAGGCGATTTGTTGCCTGCCCTATGTTTGTTTGTTTGTTTGTTGTTTTTGGAGACGACGACTGGTTGGTGGCGTGCGCGCGAGCGAAGTGGCGGTGTGCGTTTCCCGTGTCGACTGCCGACTGCCGGCTGGCGACAGGTGCGCCGTCGGTGGGGTGGGTGGCCGGCACAAGTAGAGGCGGCGGCGTCGTTGCGGTGTGTTTGTGTTGTCGGCTGTGTCGGCGACAGCTGTTTGTGCGGTGCGTGTGAATGGTGGTGCAAACGTGTGTGCTGGCGTTGAGGCTGCGACCGCGGCGTGTTTGTTGGTTGATGTTGAACAGCGGCTGTGTGCGGTGGTGGTGTTGCCGCACGTGCATCCGGCCCGGCGCGGAAAGCGCAGTTGCGGCGGCCCTTCGGTGCCAGCCACGTCGCGTGAGCGGCGGGTTGCTCTGGTCGACACGTGGTGCTCTGGTTTGTAGTTTGGTGCCCTTTGGCCGGTGGGTGGTCCGTGTGTCTCGGTATCTGGTCGTGGTCGTGCTGCCCGTTTGTCGGCGTTGTCTGTGGCTTCGCTTTTGTTTTTGCGGCGTGCCGACGACCCGACGCGACCTTTACACCCAAAGTGTGGCGCCCGTAGGTGAACCAACGTAATCCGACCTCGGCGCTTAAGCTCTAAGCCTAAGCTGAGCGAACCGAACCTGTAGCGTTGCGTAGCGTGAGGTGAGGTGAGGTGCGGTGCGGTGCGGTGCGGTGAGGTCAGCCTCAGCGCCAAGTAAGCCAAGCTGTCCGGCCGTGAGGTGGGTGGGTGGTTGGGTGGGTAGGTAGGTAGGTAGGTAGGTAGGTGCGGCTGCTGCGGCCACCTGACGCCCGACGTGTGTTTGAATGCTTAACCTAAGTTTGAGGCTTAACCTAAACCAAGTGGCCTTAACCTAACCTAACCTAACCTAACCTAACCTCGGACGCCCGACGTGTGTTTGAATGCTTAACCTAAGTTTGACGCTTAACCTAACACCGACCCTTAACCTAACCCAAGTGCCCCTAACCTAACCTTAATGTAATGTAACGTAACCTAACCTAACCTCTGACGGCTGACGTGTGTTTTGAATGCTTAACCTAACCCAAGTGCCCTTAACGTAACGCACGTCCACCGAACCTAACCGAGACGTGTGAACCTAATGTCTAACTCGTAACGCGTGATGTTGGCTGTCGTGTGTGCTGACGGCAGATTGGGTTGGTCTGTAGTTGCGGATTTCGGTTTGCCTCGGGCGAGGGGTTGGCTCGTAAGCGGCGAGGGGCGCTCCGGCGGAGCATGTTGCTTTGCAGGCGGCGCCCGTTTTTGCGGCGGGCACAATTGAAATTGTTGGGAAACGAACGAAAGGGCTGTGAATGTTGGCGGGCGAGAGGAGGAGGACGTGGCCCGACGGCTGCGGGCCGATCGGGAAACGGTGGGAGGGCGATGGGGCGGCGGAGGTGCGTTTGCACGGCCGTCATCGCCGCACGCCTCCGCTTGTGTGGCTGTGGCGCCGGCCGCGCAGGCCGGGCTGCCGCGGCGACGGTGTGGGGCTTTTGCCGAAGGTTTGGCCATTGTGGCCGGTCGCCGGCTGGGGCTGTGGGGGCGGCATTTGGGCGTGGGCGGCGATTCTCGGCGGGCCGACCCAGGCTGTAGCGCGCGGTGGCTGCAGTTTGGCCGTGGTTTGCGGCGCTGCCGTGGCGACTGGTTGGCGACTGTGGTGTGGCTGTGTGTAGCCCCATCCTCGGTGGTTTGAAAGGCGCGGGTGGTTGTGGCGCAGGTGTGGGGCTGCTCCGCACAGGCTGTCGGACGTTGGGCGGTAGCAAGCGCGGGAGGCGCGGCGCGGCGGCGCGCAGAGTGGCGGCCGCTCTCTCGGCCGTCCGCGCCCGCCCGCGACACTGGCTGGGCCTGTGGCGCGAGGCGGCTATTCCTCTGCTGTGCGCTCCGCTCGCTGCGTGTCTCCTCTCGCTCTCGCTGCTCGCTGTGTTGTGTGTTAACGCGCGTCGTCGAAATGGCAGATCAGGCGGCTACGAACGAGACTGCTGCGGCACCCGCCGCCACCGGCACTACGAAGAAGGCAAAGTCTGCGTCGGCTGCGAAGAAGCCGCGCGCCAAGCCTGCGCACCCGCGCACCTCTGAGATGGTGACGGCCGCCATCAAGAGTCTGAAGGAGCGCGGCGGATCGTCGCTGCAGGCGATCAAGAAGTACATTGCCGCGCACTACAAGCTGGACGCGGAGAAGCTGGCGCCGTTTATCAAGAAGTACCTCAAGTCGGCCGTGGTGGCGGGCGAGCTGGTGCAGACGAAGGGGAAGGGCGCGTCCGGCTCTTTCAAGCTTGCCGGCGCCGGCGGCGGGGCGGCTGAGGGCGGCAAGGCTCGTGCTGGCGGTGCCAAGAAGAAGCGCGCCGCTCCGGCCAGCAAGGAGAAGAAGGGCGCCCGTGCGGCCGGCGCAAAGAAGGCTGGTGGCGTGAAGGCGGCGACTGGTCGGAAGGCGGGCGCCGCCAAGAAGGCGTCTGCGGCGTCGGCCGCTCCCGCCGGTGCGAAGAAGGCGGCTGCTGCCAAGCCGGCCAAGGCCAAGTCGCCGTCGAAGGCGAAGAAGGCCGCCAAGGTTCCGACGAAGAAGCCGAAGGCGCCGCGCCCGAAGAAGGCGACGACGCCGTCTAAGGCGAAGGCTTCGCCCAAGAAGAAGAAGTAGAGAGGAATGGGAAAGGAAGGGTTGGCGGTTGACTCCGTCGTCCGCACCCCCCGTCCCCGTCGTCTAGTGGCGCGCAACAGACGCGCGGCCCAAAACGGCCCTTCTCAGGGCCATCAAAGCACGTCGGGAAGGTTTTGATTGTCGTGTTTGTGTTGCGGTGTGGTTGTGTCGTCTGGCGTTTCTGTATGCCCGTGTGTGGATACTGTTTGCGTGCCGTGGTGGTTGGATTGCGGGGGGTCGGTGGCGGGTGCGGGCGGCGGTAGCGGTTGATTGTCGCCGTTTTTGGTCGCGGCCGGCCGACGGTTGGTTTTGTGTCATGTTGTTTGAATACTTTGGTTTGGCTGCCTGCCGTCTTCTCGGATGTGTCTTGTCTTGTGTGTGTGTGTTCTTGGATGGAACGGGGGCGGGGGACGTTGAGATGTGGGGAAAGGGTCGGTGGCGTTGGACGTGCCTGGCTTTTTGTTTGTTTCTCTTTTCGAAACGAAGCGGCGGCCGGCCGTGTGGTTGACGGCGTCGGCCGATGGGTATTGTGCGCCGCGCCGGGGAGGGACGATGTTGATTGTTGCGCGCGCCAGCAAGCTGGCAGAGGAGAGCGGCTGTGGCGGACGGACGGGAAGTGGAAGTGGTGTTTTGTCTTTGGTTCTGTGGTTGTGGGGCGAGAGGCGACCGACAAAGTTTGCTCGCGACGGAGTGATGTTAGTGGCCCTTAAAAGGGCCGTTTTGTTTGTTTGCGTGCGCGGGCGGTGCCCAGCGGCTGGCGCGGTGTTTAGGCGCGCTCGCCGCGGATGCGGCGCGCGAGCTGGATGTCCTTGGGCATGATGGTGACGCGCTTGGCGTGGATTGCGCACAGGTTGGTGTCTTCGAAGAGGCCGACGAGGTAGGCCTCGCTGGCCTCCTGCAGGGCCATGACCGCGGAGCTCTGGAAGCGCAGGTCGGTCTTGAAGTCCTGGGCGATCTCGCGCACTAGGCGCTGGAATGGCAGCTTGCGGATGAGCAGCTCTGTGCTCTTCTGGTAGCGCCTGATTTCTCGCAGGGCGACGGTGCCCGGCCTGTAGCGGTGGGGCTTCTTGACGCCGCCGGTGGCGGGCGCGCTCTTCCTCGCCGCCTTGGTGGCGAGCTGTTTGCGCGGCGCCTTTCCGCCGGTGGACTTGCGGGCCGTTTGCTTTGTGCGGGCCATAGCGGTAGCGGTTAGCGGAGCGGCGTGGAGGCGAGGTGCTGCGTCGGGTGCTGCCTTGACGAGACGGGCGCGCGCCAGCGGCCGTGGTGCGCTTATATGCCCTCGGTTGCGCGTGGTGGGGGGAGGGCGGGCCAGAGTCTATATAGGGGGGCTGGCGCGTGCGCCGGGCGCAGACCGTAGCCGACTCGCTAGCGCCGGGTGAGGAGCCAGCCGCTGCAGCAGACGTTTTGCTTGCCTTGAGCTTTTTTTGAGGATTTAGAAGAGATGACTGGCCGCGGCAAGGGAGGAAAGGGGCTCGGCAAGGGTGGCGCCAAGCGGCACCGCAAGGTGTTGCGCGACAACATCCAGGGCATCACGAAGCCCGCGATCCGCCGCCTGGCTCGCAGGGGCGGCGTGAAGCGCATCTCTGGTCTGATCTACGAGGAGACCCGCGGAGTGCTGAAGGTGTTCCTGGAGAACGTGATCCGCGACGCGGTGACGTACACTGAGCACGCCAAGCGCAAGACTGTGACGGCCATGGACGTGGTGTACGCCCTGAAGAGGCAGGGGCGCACCCTGTACGGTTTCGGCGGTTAGGCGCGTCGCAGCCGGTGTGCTGTGCCGCGTTGGCCTTCCCGCGGCCGTGGGAGAGACGAAAACGGCCCTTTTCAGGGCCACCACACTGTTCGGAAATTGAAAAGTGCGAAAGAGTCTGTGTTGTTGCCTGCCTGCCTGCCTGCCTGCCTTCTTTCTTTCATTCTTCATTTCGTTTGCGTTTGACTGACGTGACGTGACTGGGAGAAAGGAAAGGAAGCGGGTCTTGTGTGTGTGTGTGTGTGTGTGTGTGTGTGTGTGCGTGCGTGCGAGAGAGGGCGTTGTGTGTTTGTTTTGTTTATCGATCGATGGAGACGCCGGGCTGTGTGGTGTTGTTGTTGTTGTTGTTGTTGTTGTTGTTGTTGTGCGAGAGGCGGTGAATATTTGCGTGGTTTCGGCTGTGTGTTTGCGGCGGCGTTGGAGTTGCCGAGGCAAGGCGTGCCCATAGGCGGCCGGATCAGCTGTTTCGTTTGTACGTGGCGCGCGGGAGTGGAGGGCGGTGTGTCGACACGCTCGTTTAACAGTGGTGATTATTGCTGTCGTTGTCGTTTGGAAGGCGACTGTGCGTGCGTGGAGGTGCTTGAGGCAAACGAAACAAAACAAGAGAAATGTGTGTGTGTGTGTGTGTGTGTGTGTTGGGCCACACGGGCTGTGGACGACAAGATGGCGGCGGCTCTTCTTGTTGTTCTCTCTTTTAGTCCTCTACCGTTAGAGGGGGAGTTGGTGGAGGTTATTGTCGCCTGTGGACATTTGCTCCTCTTTCCTGTGTGTTGTTCTTATCTTTGGTAGTGTGCTTTTTCGGACGTTGCTGTTTGTTGAGAGTGATTATGTGTTCTGTTTGTGCTACTGCTGGAGTAGCGACTCGGGTCTTGCACATCTGTCCCTGTGGTGTTCATATTGCCCAAGGGTCAAGACGTAATAGTCATTTTGTGAATTCCGCGCGGTGGCGTTAGAACGCTTCTGCCAGGGCGCGGAATCGTGTTGTGGGTGGTTCTAGGCAGGTCTGCCGCGGGGACGTGTAAGGCCCGTCGTAGAGCGCTCTGCTTTGGACCCTTCTGTAGGCGATGCATCGTCGATCTGGCTGCATAGCCCCATACAGGGCGCGCATATTTCCAGTATCGCTACCCCTGTTGCGGGGTCGAGGGAACAGGGGTACAGGATCTGCATCCTGGCGTGAGCGTTTGTGCCAAGTCCCCCTATGTGACACTTGGATGTCAGGCGTGACACCGAGGTACCTCGCAGAATATCTCCCCCTGCAATCGTAGCAGTTGGTATGGTCTTGTTGCCGGCGGCGGCTGTGGAAGTGAAGTAAAGCAAAGCGCGGCGAGGACGACTGAAATTTTGCTTTGGACGTAGGTTTGTGTGGTGGCCCTGAAAAGGGCCGATTGTTGTGAGCCGAGCCGGGCCGGCAAAGCGCGTTGCGTGCAGGGGAGCACGCAGCGCTGCTGGGCGGCGGGTCCGCGTGCCGATTGCCTGGCCTCTCTGTTTAGGCCTTCTTCTCGGTCTTCTTTGGCAGCAGGACGGCCTGGATGTTGGGCAGGACACCACCCTGTGCGATGGTGACGCCCGACAGGAGCTTGTTGAGCTCCTCGTCGTTGCGGATGGCAAGCTGCAGGTGGCGCGGGATGATGCGCGTCTTCTTGTTGTCGCGGGCCGCGTTTCCGGCCAGCTCGAGCACCTCAGCCGCGAGGTACTCCATGACGGCGGCGAGGTAGACGGGCGCCCCGGCGCCGACGCGCTCGGCGTAGTTTCCCTTGCGCAGGAGGCGGTGGATTCTGCCGACCGGGAACTGGAGCCCGGCCCTGCTTGAGCGGGACTTTGACTTGCCCTTGACCTTGCCTCCCTTTCCGCGTCCGGACATGGCGATGCGCTGTGGTGTAAAAAACGAGACGAGACGAACGACGGTGCGAGCCGCAGCGAGTCGAGCAGCGGAGTGGCGGCGCCGCCAGGGGTGGGGGTCCTTTATGCTCTCGGGTGCGGCGGCCGGTTGCGCTCGCGGCCCATTGGTCGGCGGCCGCAACGGGGCGAGCTGGTAAAGGTGCGGCGGCGGGGCGCGCTGGGTGCCACTGTGTGGGGAGACGCTGACTAGAGCGGAGCGCTTGCTGTGTTACGTGATAGTTTAGTGTGTTTTTCCGCGCGTATCTGTGTATTCGGCGTTAGTCGGACGTGCGCTTTGTGCGTTATTCCGCGTCGTCGTTCAATCGAGGCGATTATTTTCTGCGTTAGTTTTGGTCGTCGCGCGCGTTGATTTCGTCGCTCGCGGCGGAGTCAAAGGCCACGATGGCCGCTTCCTCAGCCGGTTCTCGAGGGTTGTTTCCCTCATCCGGCAAGAATATCATGTCTTGCGCCGAGTTACTGTCGTACTCGTCTGAATCTCTTCTGCCATCCTCTCGATCAGATCACCGACGGCTGTCGGATCCGATAACTCAAGTTAATCAAGAACATGTCAATCAAGCGGTCGAGCAGACGCAGCTTGACGGCGTTGAGCTGGGTTCAAGTAGCGTGGCGCCAGGCTCCGGCGGGATACCTAACGGTGACAACGAAGCCGTCCTGGCCGCCCCTACACCCGGCTCCGCTGACGCTGCAGCTCCCGCTACACGTCGAAAATCAATGAAATCAAATACGAAGGTGCGGGATGCTCCATATACGCATGCTTCACGCAAGCACGCGCATCCCCCTTCAGTTACTGACTCTGAATCAACAGAATCCAGGGCACCTGACAGAAAAAAACAATCTACTGACCGTCAGGACCCTGCTCCGTCTCAGTTACCTCAAAACACCTCCGCTTCCCATGCGGCGACTGACACCAGTCACGTCGACATGGTTGAGGCTTACGAGGTTACAGTTCCGACATCTAATAGATACGAAAGTTTAGACGATATCACACCAGCTGACCAAAATCCTGACAATCTCCCGGCTCCTACTCCTGCCAAAGCCCCCAAGGTGCCGCCTATCATTGTTCACGATACAACTAATTACCTCGAACGAATCAAGGAACTGAAGGGGCACCTAAAGGGATCCTTTTCCTGCCAGTACAAAAGAGGCAATATCCGATATGAATTTGAAAATCCTTCCGACTACCGCTATATGATTGAGTACCTAAAAGCACGTGCCATTCAATACCATACTTACGATCTTGACCCGCTTAAAATTTTGAAAGTCGTCGTCAGGCACCTCGAACCCACGACCCCTCCCGCTGACGTTAAGGAAGCGCTGGAGGAACTGGGTTTCACAGTGCAATCTGTCACTGTTATGCACCAGCAGGTGCCAGACGCACAGGGTAAACTTACAGACATTAAATGGCCTCTGTTTGTTGTTGTACTACATTGTACACCTAATGTATACGACGTCTATAAAATTAAATTCCTCCTTCACATGAAGGTAGATGTGGAATCCTATCGTAACGAGTCTGGCTTGACACAATGTTTCAATTGCCAGCGTTTCGGACACGGCTCCCGCAACTGCGGCCGCCTGCCGCGTTGTGTCAAGTGTGGCGGTGACCATCTAACCAGACTTTGTCAAAAAAAGCCAACTGACCCGCCCAAATGCTGCAATTGCGGACAGGCCCACCCAGCCAACTACCGAAAATGTGCAGCTTATCAAAAAGCATTGGCGAGCTCCCGCAGCTCCCCCACTCCTGCAGCCTCGGCGCCTTCGACGCCAGCTGCTCCACCAGTTAATACTGAAAATTTTCCACAACTGCGAGCACGTCGTGCCCCTACTCCACCGTCTTCCTCTGCTGCCGGCAAGGGACCGACGCCACCGCGACGTCCTGCCTCACGACCGGCGACTGCTTCCCACTCAGCTTGGGGAACTGCAAACCCCTCTCCAGAGCCCTCTGCACCCCCGCCCCCTACTTTCTCCTTCCCCTTTTCCAACCACCTTGCTGACCTTGCTGCCTTGTTGCAGCAGTTCAACATTCCGAAAATCATTTCTCTTGTACGATCCACTATCCATCAACTCAATTCTGCTTCTGATCCGTTCAGTAAATTAATGATAATCCTTTCCGCCTTCATCTCCTACTTCTCAGATGGACCATAATCTACACCGCCCATTTCGTATAATCAGTTGGAACGCCGACGGTGTTCTTCGCCAACGCCACTCCCTTGAGGGCTTTCTCGAAGACACGGGTGTCGACATAGCCCTTATTTGCGAAACGCACCTAAAACCTCACCAACAGTTTTCCGTTCCCAATTACTACGCGTATCGATCCGACCGCGCAGATCGACCACATGGCGGTACTCTTGTCCTAGTCAAACAGTGCATTACGCACCGACTTCGACAGATACCGAACATGCAACACCTGGAGGCCACAGCTATAGATATACAGCTATATGGACTGTCGTTGACTCTTGCCGCAGCTTACAACTCCCCCGCTCGCGCTATACTCCCGGCCGACTTGGATATCCTCTTCCACCTGGGCCCCAAGGTCCTCGTGGGAGGGGACTTCAACTCCAAGCACGGGACGTGGGGATGCCGTTCTACCAATGCAAATGGACGTCGGCTATTTCAGTACCTCGAACTGAATGCCGCTATCCGAGTCATTGCCCCAGATTCACCCACTCACTTCCACAAAACAGCTCGCTACCGTCCTGATATCCTTGACATCTTTCTGGCTCGGGATATTCCGTGGGTCCACCGGATCTCTGTGATCTCAGAGCTTGACTCTGATCACAATCCGGTGACCCTCGAATTCCTTGACGCACGTCCACAAGACCAGCTCCGTCCGGCTTACGTTATCAATACAAACTGGGAACGCTACCAACAACTCGTTGACCTCCATGTCCTTGAGCTTCCGCCCATCACCCGCCGCAGCCACATTGATCCGACGGCGGACCGATTAGCAAAAATCTTCACCGAATGTTACCGCACCTCTTCCCGACGAGTCCTTCAACCTCCTCGTCGCCTGGACCTTCCGCCAGACGTCCAGGAATTAATCCGCACAAAACGTCGATTTCGTCGCCGGTGGCAACGCCTCCGCGACCCAGTCGACAAGCGGATTTGGCAATCATTAGCTCAAGAGCTTCGAGCTCGATTACAAGAGGTCCACGATCAGACATGGAATCGGCGCCTCCGCGAGGCTGCTGACCGCCCAGACCATCTGTGGCGCATAGTCAAAGAGACCACGACCACTCCTCCTCCTTCTCAGCCCCTCCATGGTCCCCAAGGCCTGGTCTACTCGCCTCAGGACAAGGCGGAGGCCCTCGCACACAGTCTTGAGCGCCAATTTCGTCTAAACGAGATCGACGACGACGAGGCTGACGCCCATGAGACCCGAGTCCATCGCCGGGTCCGTCAGCTCCTTCGCCGTCGTACTGATACCATCTTCCCACCGGTCACTCTGCCGGAGGTGGCGACTTACATCAGCAACATACCATCCCGAAAAGCCCCCGGTCCCGACGGTATCCGGCCGGCCCTCCTTCACCATCTCTCACCAACTGCGCTTTCCTATCTGGTCAATCTATACAATAGCTGCCTTTCTTACAATTACTTCCCTCCTGTATGGAAGCTGGCTCGTGTCATTGCCCTCCCGAAACCTCGAAAAGATCCACTCTTCCCTCAGAACTACCGCCCTATTTCCCTCCTCAACTTCCTAGGCAAAATTCTCGAACGCATTATCCTCTCCCACCTCCAATCCTTCCTAGACGCACACTCAATCCTCGTCCCACAACAGTTTGGGTTTCGGGCGGGCCATGGCACGATCCACCAGCTCATCCGCCTCCACGACACCATCCGTACAGCGCAACTGGAGCGTAAAAGTACTGGCATGGTCTTGCTAGACATTGAAAAAGCCTTCGACCGAGTATGGCACGATGGACTACTATATAAGCTTGCAGAATACGGCTGCCCTCTTCACATAATTCACATTCTTAAACGCTTCTTAACTGGCCGATCCTTTTATGTCATGCAAGGCCGAAGCCGAAGCTCAATCCGGGCCGTGGAAGCTGGTGTACCCCAGGGGTCTCTCCTCTCCCCAATTCTGTACGCAGTATACACAAATGACATCCCATCCCGTGTCTCCAACCATCTCGCGTTATATGCAGATGACACTGCAGTCTTCAACTCACACAGAAACCTACAATTTATCGCTCTGAATCTCACACGTCACCTACAACAGATCACTCAATGGAGCAACATATGGAAAATAAAAATTAATGCAGACAAGACTCAGGCCATTCTTTTTACAAACAAACGAACTCCGCCAGCTCGCCTGGTTGAACTCGAAGGCCGACGCATTCCTTGGTCTAGGACAGTAACCTACCTTGGTCTCACATTCGACAGTCACCTCACGTGGAAACCCCACGTCGACGGTGTCTGCCAAAAAGCTTACGGAATGACACACAAACTCTACCCTCTGTTGAAAAGCCCTGGCCTTTCGATACAATCTAAACTACTCATCTGGACGTCCTGTGTCCTGTCAATCCTGCTATATGGCTGTGAACTGTGGGGACTAGCAGCAGACACTCATGTTCTCCAGGCACAAATAGTTCAAAGCAAATCACTCAGGATCATATCAAACGCTCCACGTTATGTCTCCAACAACGATATCCGACGACTTCTCCACATTCCGCCACTGGTCCATCAAATTCGTCTTCGCGCCTCAAACACTCTCGCCTTCCTACAAAATTCACCACATGATCATCTCACAGTCCTTAGTCGTGCTGTTGGAGATATTCCTTACGCCCATCCGACGCTGATACTACAGCGCCGATACCGCCCCAACTGACGGTTTCACCGCAGCTGGGTCACTCCTGATTTTATAATCTGTCAACTTTTATGATTTCTACCGACATAGACCTATAACAACGCCATCTCGAACCGAATCACTCATTCTGAAGGCAGGCCTAGAGCGATCCTTCAGCACATAAGCGGACGAAAGTCCCGTCAAGTTTTGCCGTGCCGTGCGCTGGGTGCCACTGTGTGGGGAGACGCTGACTAGAGCGGAGCGCTTGCTGCTGGTGTTGCTGCCGTACGTTCCTGTTTGTCTGCGATGCCGCCCAAGACTAGCGGGAAGGCCGCCAAGAAGGCTGGCAAGGCGCAGAAGAACATTTCGAAGGGCGACAAGAAGAAGAAGCGCAAGAGGAAGGAGAGCTATGCCATCTACATCTACAAGGTGCTGAAGCAGGTGCACCCTGACACGGGCATCTCGTCGAAGGCGATGAGCATCATGAACAGCTTCGTGAACGACATTTTCGAGCGCATCGCGGCCGAGGCGTCTCGCCTGGCGCACTACAACAAGCGCTCGACCATCACGTCCCGCGAGATCCAGACCGCTGTGCGGCTGTTGCTGCCTGGCGAGCTGGCCAAGCACGCCGTGAGCGAGGGCACGAAGGCGGTGACCAAGTACACGAGCTCCAAGTAAGGAGGTGGCTCTGGAATGGAAGGAGAGAAGGCTCCTCCGTTGCGAGAGCGGCAAAACGGCCCTTTTCAGGGCCACCAAATGGCCTTTGCGGGAAGGGCGGAATTGTTGTTGTTTATGTTTGTTTTGTTTTGTTGTGTGTGTGAGTGGGTGGACGGCGGCAATAGCTACCGCTTTGGTTGCGACGCGACGGGGTGGGGTGGCCGATGCGATGAATTTGATTGTTGGGGGGGGGGCGCGTCGCGTGTTGCGGGGTACGGCCACGGTGTGACGTGGAATGGAGGCACGTGCGCACAACGAGTTGGTGTTGCCTGTCTGCGAGGGGGGGAAGTGCGATCGGTGATGTGCCCTTTGGATGGAGGTGCCGGTTAGTTACGTGACGGATGGAAACGAAACGCGATTGTTGTGTAACGACGGCCGTTTGCGGGTCGGTTTGCACGCCATGTATGGCGAGGGTGAAATGTGTGTCTGTAAATGCAGCGTGGAGGCGTGTGAGTGACGTTTAAATGAACGCGCATTGAGACACCAATGTGTATTGCATTGTACGGGCGACACGCACGATGATGTACCTTTCCTCCGACTCTGATTTCGATAGTCGTGTCTGACTGACTGTGTCTGCTTGTGTGCGTACGACGCACGCACACCGACGTCGTCATTGAAGATGCATGCACGCGTGGTCCAGTGCAGTACAGTAGAGTAAGCGCGACGCTAGAAGACGACGGTCGCTTTGGCGAATGTGCGTACACGTGTTTGTGTGTGTCGGTGGTGTGGTCCGATCCGTCGCCTCTGGGACACTGTCGATCGGCGCGGTACACCGGCATCACGCAACGGACGTCTGGAACACCCGTCGCACCGTCATACCGTTGGTACACCGTCGCGCTGAGGACGGTTAGCGAAAGGTGGACGAACCTCTGATCGGTCGAATGTCTGGGCAGAACGTGAGGAGAGAATGGTGGAGGAAAGGACGGAGGGAAAAAAAAAAAAGAGAGAAAAAACGGAAAAAAACAAGAACGAAACAAAACGGAGAAACGCAGTGTAGAGCAACGGAACGTTCCCGTGTCGGAGGTGTATTGTAGCCGCACTGAAATGCGTGTAACGGCGCGGCGGCAAGTGTCTTGCCGTGGTGAACGTTACCTTTGACGGCTGAATTGTGCGGTGCGTTGCGTTGCTTTGCTTTGCTTTCCCGGATGTGTATGTAACGTTCGTTGAGATGGTTCTGAGGAAGAATGTACGACAGTGCCCGTGCCGTCTATGTTCGTGTGCAAAGCCATTGTGTGTGTGTGTGTGTGTGTGTGTGTGTGTGTTGTTTTGAGAATTGCGTCCGGGAATGGCGGTGGGCGTGCCCTGCATGTGGCCCGGAAGGCTGTTCGTTTCGCGGTAGTGTGTGGACAGGGGATGGGCACGCGTAACGCTGCTGGCATGGCATTCGGGAGATGGGAGGGGGCAAACGAAGAAAACAAGACGCACGCGGAGGCTATAAAGACGGGAGGGGCGCGGTGTGGGTGGCTTGCGCTGCGCTCGGCTGGCG
This sequence comes from Schistocerca cancellata, assembly GCF_023864275.1. NCBI lineage: Eukaryota > Metazoa > Arthropoda > Insecta > Orthoptera > Acrididae > Schistocerca > Schistocerca cancellata. The sequence goes on along the minus strand of NW_026046776.1, from coordinate 42,750 downwards.
CGTGCGGCGTTGTTTTTGTGCAAAAGAAGAGAAAACGAATGGGTTGCCGGGAGGGGGCCGTTGTGGTGTAGCCGCAGACGCGGCTGTCAGTGAACGTGGTGAGACCGACGGATGCGGGAGGGGCGGGGGCGGCGGTGAGAGCGGGGAAAACACTAGAAGAAGGAGGAAAAAAACGCTGCTGCAACCAACATAAAATGAGGCCTTTTGTAACCCGCCAGCAACAAAACAACAACAACAACAAAAAAGAAAGGTCTATCAACATTGAATGTAAATGGAAATGGACCCAAGTGTAACCTCCCCGCACAAATAGTCGCAAGTAAGTAAGCGAGTGAGTGAATGATGATGAAAATGTGCCGGAATGTTGTTAACGTCCCTAGAAAATGAACGAACGAAGATTGATGAGAAACGCTCGGTAATATGATGAATGGAAATAATGAACCATGAACATCTCAACAGACATAATTGAAAACCCGATAAAGGTTGTAAGGGCAGCGCTGGCTGACCTTTCGGCCCTGTATTCTGAAACGTCCCCCTTTGAACAACAATGTATAGAAAACTGTGCTTAAACTGACACACAATATTTTGAGCGCAACGCAATCTGACTATCAAAGATCCCTGCAAAAGAATGGCCCTGAGTAACATTAAAGTACACCTTTCGGAAATCACTTACCTCACAAAAATCTTCATTAGTCGAACTACTGCAATACAGCGAGCACCACTGCTGCCAGCTAAATAAGAGATTCAAACTACGGAGGGCACTAACTACTGATAGGGATAGTTAGCAAAGTAAAGATGTTTAATAGAGAACAACAAACAATGCATTTACCCTTAATATCATCACCAGTCATAATATATGTAATTTGAAAAGTCCGCCATCTCTCTGCTCACATGCACCAGTGCTGGCGGCTCACCCCTAACTGCGCAACGCTACGCGCTGTTCACATCCAGCTATAGCAGTTCATGACAACAATGCAAACTAGCCACAGACTGCACACAGCACAGGCAGTGATTTTCACGCAGAGCGCTACGTGGCGTTACCAATATAAAAAATGTAAACAAACAGCCTATGTACAAATTAGAAGAAAAAGAGCAAAAGATCGTTACGTCAATAAAAAAAAAAAACAAAAAGACAAAAGAGAAAACAAACTGCATCTATATGTGCTCTTAACTGTAGATACCTGTACACAGCTTCGTGCAATGAATGCCGGCTCACATTTAATGTTGATTGTTGGAGGAAATGCGTAGGAAATATTCTTTAAATGGAAATGAATGGTTGTACGTTAAAAAAAGTTAGTTTGGAAACAAAGTATTATTGGGGCATTTTGTTGTGAAGAAAATAGTTACAATTGACATACATTATTAGATTTGCGCAATGCAGCTTCATTACCTTACCTTTAATAACAATATGCATCGTCCCGAAGGGAGACCAGAGTCGCGAGAAGAGCACGCCGCCGCCCGCTCAGTACAATCGTCCACTCGCCAATACTGTCGACTGACTACTACCTCTCCCGACCCGCCACATATAGATGACAACTGTTCCTGCCGACGCGCTACGTGCTACTAGTGTCGTGTGGCGCAGACTAGCGACGATAAGAAACTCTCTGGTCAGAGATTGTGTCGTGCCTCGCCATCGCTGGTAATGAGTACATACGTGTTTCAGCGCGCGTACCGGAACACGCAGTGCGGAGCCCAGAGACTGTGTTGTCGAGGCCGTCGACGCAGTGCATGTCGGTCGGTCGGTCGAGTGCGTGCGGGAGGGCAGAGAGGCAGCGTCGGCACGGAGATGCACGCACGGGGGCTGCGGCGTGGCGCGTTTGCGGTAGGCGCCTTTGGTGGCAACGGCCGGGACAAGCAGCGGTGTGTGGTGTGGTGCGGGCCGGACAGGGGCGGAGGAGGAGGCGGCGCGACGATGGCATTGGGGCGGAAACGGGGACGGCGACGGCGGATGTTGAGAGGCGTCACGCGCGGACCGACACAGACGCACAGATAGATAGGGAGGAAGAAGAAGGGGCGGCTGGTGAGTGCAATTTAGGCGGTAGACACAAGAGGTCGGCACGGCATTTGCGTGATGTGGCGTTGTGACGGGGTGTGCTCGCTTGCCTCGTTTTGTTGATGCGCGCAGGACGATGTGCAGAGCAGCGGCGGGCGGCTCGGTTCGGTTTGGCCCGGCGGGCCGCGCTGTTGTCGCGGACGTGAGCGCCCCCTGGCGGGTGGCCGGAGGCGGCGCGGCGTGTTGGACGTGTGGCTGGCGGCAGTGCACAATTGCGAGTGGCTGGCGGTGTGGCGGTTGGCGCGTCGGCCGGCCGAGAGAGAGGAGAGGTATGTGTTTGCGGGCGCCTTTGCTGCGCGGCGTCGTGCAGGGAGGGCGGGCGCTTGTCGACTGTGTGACTGTGTGGCGAATTGGCGGCGTTGTGCTCCGGCCGAAGGCGTCGGGAAAGGAGAGTTGGTCGTGATGTCATGTCGCGCCGTGTCATGTTTGCGAAACGGCTGCCGAGAGGTGTGGTGGTAGCGAGCCGGTCGGTGTCAGTGCGATGGGAATGTGCGTTTGGCGGTTTTCGGTGTGCTTTTTTTTGCGGCGTGAGAGTGGGGCGGGCGGGCGGGCTTGCTGTTGTTGGTTCCTTGTGTCTTGTGTGTAGCTTGATGGCAACGTGGAAGGACGCCGGTTTCGAGCCGTGCGTGTGGTTGTCGACGTTGACTGGTTGGGGTGTGCCGTTGCACGTGCATGTTTGGGTCGTTGGAGTGGTTTTGGCTGGCTGGCTGTGTGTACGGGAAGGGGGAGGCGGCGGTGGATAGTGCAGTAGTTGTGTCGTTGCCACGGGCGTCGGGTGCGGCTGTGCGTAGTGGCGGAAAGGTGTCGGTTGCGGCAAGCGAGGCCGTCGTTGGCGGTGTCGCGTGCCTTCGTGAATCGAGTGGGGCGGGGAAAGGAGCAGCGTGCCGCTGCGTCGTGGCCGTTAGCCAGAGGCTGTGCTTTGATAGTTTTGTGGACGGTTCGTGCGAGGCGATTTGTTGCCTGCCCTATGTTTGTTTGTTTGTTTGTTGTTTTTGGAGACGACGACTGGTTGGTGGCGTGCGCGCGAGCGAAGTGGCGGTGTGCGTTTCCCGTGTCGACTGCCGACTGCCGGCTGGCGACAGGTGCGCCGTCGGTGGGGTGGGTGGCCGGCACAAGTAGAGGCGGCGGCGTCGTTGCGGTGTGTTTGTGTTGTCGGCTGTGTCGGCGACAGCTGTTTGTGCGGTGCGTGTGAATGGTGGTGCAAACGTGTGTGCTGGCGTTGAGGCTGCGACCGCGGCGTGTTTGTTGGTTGATGTTGAACAGCGGCTGTGTGCGGTGGTGGTGTTGCCGCACGTGCATCCGGCCCGGCGCGGAAAGCGCAGTTGCGGCGGCCCTTCGGTGCCAGCCACGTCGCGTGAGCGGCGGGTTGCTCTGGTCGACACGTGGTGCTCTGGTTTGTAGTTTGGTGCCCTTTGGCCGGTGGGTGGTCCGTGTGTCTCGGTATCTGGTCGTGGTCGTGCTGCCCGTTTGTCGGCGTTGTCTGTGGCTTCGCTTTTGTTTTTGCGGCGTGCCGACGACCCGACGCGACCTTTACACCCAAAGTGTGGCGCCCGTAGGTGAACCAACGTAATCCGACCTCGGCGCTTAAGCTCTAAGCCTAAGCTGAGCGAACCGAACCTGTAGCGTTGCGTAGCGTGAGGTGAGGTGAGGTGCGGTGCGGTGCGGTGCGGTGAGGTCAGCCTCAGCGCCAAGTAAGCCAAGCTGTCCGGCCGTGAGGTGGGTGGGTGGTTGGGTGGGTAGGTAGGTAGGTAGGTAGGTAGGTGCGGCTGCTGCGGCCACCTGACGCCCGACGTGTGTTTGAATGCTTAACCTAAGTTTGAGGCTTAACCTAAACCAAGTGGCCTTAACCTAACCTAACCTAACCTAACCTAACCTCGGACGCCCGACGTGTGTTTGAATGCTTAACCTAAGTTTGACGCTTAACCTAACACCGACCCTTAACCTAACCCAAGTGCCCCTAACCTAACCTTAATGTAATGTAACGTAACCTAACCTAACCTCTGACGGCTGACGTGTGTTTTGAATGCTTAACCTAACCCAAGTGCCCTTAACGTAACGCACGTCCACCGAACCTAACCGAGACGTGTGAACCTAATGTCTAACTCGTAACGCGTGATGTTGGCTGTCGTGTGTGCTGACGGCAGATTGGGTTGGTCTGTAGTTGCGGATTTCGGTTTGCCTCGGGCGAGGGGTTGGCTCGTAAGCGGCGAGGGGCGCTCCGGCGGAGCATGTTGCTTTGCAGGCGGCGCCCGTTTTTGCGGCGGGCACAATTGAAATTGTTGGGAAACGAACGAAAGGGCTGTGAATGTTGGCGGGCGAGAGGAGGAGGACGTGGCCCGACGGCTGCGGGCCGATCGGGAAACGGTGGGAGGGCGATGGGGCGGCGGAGGTGCGTTTGCACGGCCGTCATCGCCGCACGCCTCCGCTTGTGTGGCTGTGGCGCCGGCCGCGCAGGCCGGGCTGCCGCGGCGACGGTGTGGGGCTTTTGCCGAAGGTTTGGCCATTGTGGCCGGTCGCCGGCTGGGGCTGTGGGGGCGGCATTTGGGCGTGGGCGGCGATTCTCGGCGGGCCGACCCAGGCTGTAGCGCGCGGTGGCTGCAGTTTGGCCGTGGTTTGCGGCGCTGCCGTGGCGACTGGTTGGCGACTGTGGTGTGGCTGTGTGTAGCCCCATCCTCGGTGGTTTGAAAGGCGCGGGTGGTTGTGGCGCAGGTGTGGGGCTGCTCCGCACAGGCTGTCGGACGTTGGGCGGTAGCAAGCGCGGGAGGCGCGGCGCGGCGGCGCGCAGAGTGGCGGCCGCTCTCTCGGCCGTCCGCGCCCGCCCGCGACACTGGCTGGGCCTGTGGCGCGAGGCGGCTATTCCTCTGCTGTGCGCTCCGCTCGCTGCGTGTCTCCTCTCGCTCTCGCTGCTCGCTGTGTTGTGTGTTAACGCGCGTCGTCGAAATGGCAGATCAGGCGGCTACGAACGAGACTGCTGCGGCACCCGCCGCCACCGGCACTACGAAGAAGGCAAAGTCTGCGTCGGCTGCGAAGAAGCCGCGCGCCAAGCCTGCGCACCCGCGCACCTCTGAGATGGTGACGGCCGCCATCAAGAGTCTGAAGGAGCGCGGCGGATCGTCGCTGCAGGCGATCAAGAAGTACATTGCCGCGCACTACAAGCTGGACGCGGAGAAGCTGGCGCCGTTTATCAAGAAGTACCTCAAGTCGGCCGTGGTGGCGGGCGAGCTGGTGCAGACGAAGGGGAAGGGCGCGTCCGGCTCTTTCAAGCTTGCCGGCGCCGGCGGCGGGGCGGCTGAGGGCGGCAAGGCTCGTGCTGGCGGTGCCAAGAAGAAGCGCGCCGCTCCGGCCAGCAAGGAGAAGAAGGGCGCCCGTGCGGCCGGCGCAAAGAAGGCTGGTGGCGTGAAGGCGGCGACTGGTCGGAAGGCGGGCGCCGCCAAGAAGGCGTCTGCGGCGTCGGCCGCTCCCGCCGGTGCGAAGAAGGCGGCTGCTGCCAAGCCGGCCAAGGCCAAGTCGCCGTCGAAGGCGAAGAAGGCCGCCAAGGTTCCGACGAAGAAGCCGAAGGCGCCGCGCCCGAAGAAGGCGACGACGCCGTCTAAGGCGAAGGCTTCGCCCAAGAAGAAGAAGTAGAGAGGAATGGGAAAGGAAGGGTTGGCGGTTGACTCCGTCGTCCGCACCCCCCGTCCCCGTCGTCTAGTGGCGCGCAACAGACGCGCGGCCCAAAACGGCCCTTCTCAGGGCCATCAAAGCACGTCGGGAAGGTTTTGATTGTCGTGTTTGTGTTGCGGTGTGGTTGTGTCGTCTGGCGTTTCTGTATGCCCGTGTGTGGATACTGTTTGCGTGCCGTGGTGGTTGGATTGCGGGGGGTCGGTGGCGGGTGCGGGCGGCGGTAGCGGTTGATTGTCGCCGTTTTTGGTCGCGGCCGGCCGACGGTTGGTTTTGTGTCATGTTGTTTGAATACTTTGGTTTGGCTGCCTGCCGTCTTCTCGGATGTGTCTTGTCTTGTGTGTGTGTGTTCTTGGATGGAACGGGGGCGGGGGACGTTGAGATGTGGGGAAAGGGTCGGTGGCGTTGGACGTGCCTGGCTTTTTGTTTGTTTCTCTTTTCGAAACGAAGCGGCGGCCGGCCGTGTGGTTGACGGCGTCGGCCGATGGGTATTGTGCGCCGCGCCGGGGAGGGACGATGTTGATTGTTGCGCGCGCCAGCAAGCTGGCAGAGGAGAGCGGCTGTGGCGGACGGACGGGAAGTGGAAGTGGTGTTTTGTCTTTGGTTCTGTGGTTGTGGGGCGAGAGGCGACCGACAAAGTTTGCTCGCGACGGAGTGATGTTAGTGGCCCTTAAAAGGGCCGTTTTGTTTGTTTGCGTGCGCGGGCGGTGCCCAGCGGCTGGCGCGGTGTTTAGGCGCGCTCGCCGCGGATGCGGCGCGCGAGCTGGATGTCCTTGGGCATGATGGTGACGCGCTTGGCGTGGATTGCGCACAGGTTGGTGTCTTCGAAGAGGCCGACGAGGTAGGCCTCGCTGGCCTCCTGCAGGGCCATGACCGCGGAGCTCTGGAAGCGCAGGTCGGTCTTGAAGTCCTGGGCGATCTCGCGCACTAGGCGCTGGAATGGCAGCTTGCGGATGAGCAGCTCTGTGCTCTTCTGGTAGCGCCTGATTTCTCGCAGGGCGACGGTGCCCGGCCTGTAGCGGTGGGGCTTCTTGACGCCGCCGGTGGCGGGCGCGCTCTTCCTCGCCGCCTTGGTGGCGAGCTGTTTGCGCGGCGCCTTTCCGCCGGTGGACTTGCGGGCCGTTTGCTTTGTGCGGGCCATAGCGGTAGCGGTTAGCGGAGCGGCGTGGAGGCGAGGTGCTGCGTCGGGTGCTGCCTTGACGAGACGGGCGCGCGCCAGCGGCCGTGGTGCGCTTATATGCCCTCGGTTGCGCGTGGTGGGGGGAGGGCGGGCCAGAGTCTATATAGGGGGGCTGGCGCGTGCGCCGGGCGCAGACCGTAGCCGACTCGCTAGCGCCGGGTGAGGAGCCAGCCGCTGCAGCAGACGTTTTGCTTGCCTTGAGCTTTTTTTGAGGATTTAGAAGAGATGACTGGCCGCGGCAAGGGAGGAAAGGGGCTCGGCAAGGGTGGCGCCAAGCGGCACCGCAAGGTGTTGCGCGACAACATCCAGGGCATCACGAAGCCCGCGATCCGCCGCCTGGCTCGCAGGGGCGGCGTGAAGCGCATCTCTGGTCTGATCTACGAGGAGACCCGCGGAGTGCTGAAGGTGTTCCTGGAGAACGTGATCCGCGACGCGGTGACGTACACTGAGCACGCCAAGCGCAAGACTGTGACGGCCATGGACGTGGTGTACGCCCTGAAGAGGCAGGGGCGCACCCTGTACGGTTTCGGCGGTTAGGCGCGTCGCAGCCGGTGTGCTGTGCCGCGTTGGCCTTCCCGCGGCCGTGGGAGAGACGAAAACGGCCCTTTTCAGGGCCACCACACTGTTCGGAAATTGAAAAGTGCGAAAGAGTCTGTGTTGTTGCCTGCCTGCCTGCCTGCCTGCCTTCTTTCTTTCATTCTTCATTTCGTTTGCGTTTGACTGACGTGACGTGACTGGGAGAAAGGAAAGGAAGCGGGTCTTGTGTGTGTGTGTGTGTGTGTGTGTGTGTGTGCGTGCGTGCGAGAGAGGGCGTTGTGTGTTTGTTTTGTTTATCGATCGATGGAGACGCCGGGCTGTGTGGTGTTGTTGTTGTTGTTGTTGTTGTTGTTGTTGTTGTGCGAGAGGCGGTGAATATTTGCGTGGTTTCGGCTGTGTGTTTGCGGCGGCGTTGGAGTTGCCGAGGCAAGGCGTGCCCATAGGCGGCCGGATCAGCTGTTTCGTTTGTACGTGGCGCGCGGGAGTGGAGGGCGGTGTGTCGACACGCTCGTTTAACAGTGGTGATTATTGCTGTCGTTGTCGTTTGGAAGGCGACTGTGCGTGCGTGGAGGTGCTTGAGGCAAACGAAACAAAACAAGAGAAATGTGTGTGTGTGTGTGTGTGTGTGTGTTGGGCCACACGGGCTGTGGACGACAAGATGGCGGCGGCTCTTCTTGTTGTTCTCTCTTTTAGTCCTCTACCGTTAGAGGGGGAGTTGGTGGAGGTTATTGTCGCCTGTGGACATTTGCTCCTCTTTCCTGTGTGTTGTTCTTATCTTTGGTAGTGTGCTTTTTCGGACGTTGCTGTTTGTTGAGAGTGATTATGTGTTCTGTTTGTGCTACTGCTGGAGTAGCGACTCGGGTCTTGCACATCTGTCCCTGTGGTGTTCATATTGCCCAAGGGTCAAGACGTAATAGTCATTTTGTGAATTCCGCGCGGTGGCGTTAGAACGCTTCTGCCAGGGCGCGGAATCGTGTTGTGGGTGGTTCTAGGCAGGTCTGCCGCGGGGACGTGTAAGGCCCGTCGTAGAGCGCTCTGCTTTGGACCCTTCTGTAGGCGATGCATCGTCGATCTGGCTGCATAGCCCCATACAGGGCGCGCATATTTCCAGTATCGCTACCCCTGTTGCGGGGTCGAGGGAACAGGGGTACAGGATCTGCATCCTGGCGTGAGCGTTTGTGCCAAGTCCCCCTATGTGACACTTGGATGTCAGGCGTGACACCGAGGTACCTCGCAGAATATCTCCCCCTGCAATCGTAGCAGTTGGTATGGTCTTGTTGCCGGCGGCGGCTGTGGAAGTGAAGTAAAGCAAAGCGCGGCGAGGACGACTGAAATTTTGCTTTGGACGTAGGTTTGTGTGGTGGCCCTGAAAAGGGCCGATTGTTGTGAGCCGAGCCGGGCCGGCAAAGCGCGTTGCGTGCAGGGGAGCACGCAGCGCTGCTGGGCGGCGGGTCCGCGTGCCGATTGCCTGGCCTCTCTGTTTAGGCCTTCTTCTCGGTCTTCTTTGGCAGCAGGACGGCCTGGATGTTGGGCAGGACACCACCCTGTGCGATGGTGACGCCCGACAGGAGCTTGTTGAGCTCCTCGTCGTTGCGGATGGCAAGCTGCAGGTGGCGCGGGATGATGCGCGTCTTCTTGTTGTCGCGGGCCGCGTTTCCGGCCAGCTCGAGCACCTCAGCCGCGAGGTACTCCATGACGGCGGCGAGGTAGACGGGCGCCCCGGCGCCGACGCGCTCGGCGTAGTTTCCCTTGCGCAGGAGGCGGTGGATTCTGCCGACCGGGAACTGGAGCCCGGCCCTGCTTGAGCGGGACTTTGACTTGCCCTTGACCTTGCCTCCCTTTCCGCGTCCGGACATGGCGATGCGCTGTGGTGTAAAAAACGAGACGAGACGAACGACGGTGCGAGCCGCAGCGAGTCGAGCAGCGGAGTGGCGGCGCCGCACGCACGCACGCACGCACAAAAACTCTGGCTTCCTAAGCCAGGTGTAGGGGCAGTTTAAGCAGCTGGGCTGCTGTTCCTGCGGCGACATCTATTTGTTGCAGTGTGTCCGAAGAGGGTGAGCTGTCCTCACTGGGCGTCGTGTATAGGGACGCCCTTCGTTGCGACAGCAGGCTGCGAGATATTATTCTCGCAGTATATCTGGCCAACGAGTCGTCGGCCTGTGGTGGACCTGGCGGCCCAGACCACGGATTAGGCGGTTGCCAGAGTGTTCTGCATTCCTGTAGAACACCCTGGCGGTTTGCCGGAAGCGATCCCGCAGGAGGGGGATTCCAGCTTCCTCATGGAGGAGTCTCGCCGGATAGCGAGGCGGCTTGTGGAGCGCCAGTCGCAGCGCCCTATTTTGCACTCGTTGGAGCGTCGCAATGTGCGACGCTGCCGCGTTGCCCCACACCACAGCCGCGTATTCCAGTACCGGCCGGACTAGGGACAGATACATGGTGAGGCCGTGGCGTGGAGGAAGTGGCGATGAAGGGTTGAGCAGTGGGTAGAGCGCACGAAGGCGCCCCACTGCCCGCCCTCTGACGTCTCGGACGTGTGGCAGCCACGTCAGGTGCCTGTCCAACGTCACCCCGAGGTATTTGCCGGTCCGCGACCACGGGATGGGGCCCCCCATGATCGTGACCGGCGGTAGGTCCGGTGGCAGCCTCTTCCTGCTGAAGATTACAGCCTGGCTCTTGGCAGCGTTGAACTTCAAGCGCCATTTCGTGGACCATGAGCCCAGGGCGTCACATCCGAGCTGGAGGCGACGGCGCATCTCGGCCGCGTTCATGCTGCGGGTGAACAACGCCGTGTCGTCGGCGTAAAGTGCCAACTCCACGCGTGCCACCCGCGGAGCGTCGGCGGTGTACAGGGAGTACAACAGGGGGCCGAGGACCGACCCCTGCGGTACTCCCGCTCGAATCGGCCGATCGGTGGAAATGCCTCCATCCGCTCGGACGTGAAAAGTGCGCCCCGAGAGATACGAGCGCAGCAGGACTACGTGCGACGTCGGTACCCCGTGTGCAAAAAGTTTGTACACGAGGCCGTCGTGCCACACGCAGTCGAAGGCCTTGGAGACGTCGAGAAGCACCGCCCCTAGGTACTCCCGCGTCTCCAGCGCCAGGGGTGGGGGTCCTTTATGCTCTCGGGTGCGGCGGCCGGTTGCGCTCGCGGCCCATTGGTCGGCGGCCGCAACGGGGCGAGCTGGTAAAGGTGCGGCGGCGGGGCGCGCTGGGTGCCACTGTGTGGGGAGACGCTGACTAGAGCGGAGCGCTTGCTGCTGGTGTTGCTGCCGTACGTTCCTGTTTGTCTGCGATGCCGCCCAAGACTAGCGGGAAGGCCGCCAAGAAGGCTGGCAAGGCGCAGAAGAACATTTCGAAGGGCGACAAGAAGAAGAAGCGCAAGAGGAAGGAGAGCTATGCCATCTACATCTACAAGGTGCTGAAGCAGGTGCACCCTGACACGGGCATCTCGTCGAAGGCGATGAGCATCATGAACAGCTTCGTGAACGACATTTTCGAGCGCATCGCGGCCGAGGCGTCTCGCCTGGCGCACTACAACAAGCGCTCGACCATCACGTCCCGCGAGATCCAGACCGCTGTGCGGCTGTTGCTGCCTGGCGAGCTGGCCAAGCACGCCGTGAGCGAGGGCACGAAGGCGGTGACCAAGTACACGAGCTCCAAGTAAGGAGGTGGCTCTGGAATGGAAGGAGAGAAGGCTCCTCCGTTGCGAGAGCGGCAAAACGGCCCTTTTCAGGGCCACCAAATGGCCTTTGCGGGAAGGGCGGAATTGTTGTTGTTTATGTTTGTTTTGTTTTGTTGTGTGTGTGAGTGGGTGGACGGCGGCAATAGCTACCGCTTTGGTTGCGACGCGACGGGGTGGGGTGGCCGATGCGATGAATTTGATTGTTGGGGGGGGGGCGCGTCGCGTGTTGCGGGGTACGGCCACGGTGTGACGTGGAATGGAGGCACGTGCGCACAACGAGTTGGTGTTGCCTGTCTGCGAGGGGGGGAAGTGCGATCGGTGATGTGCCCTTTGGATGGAGGTGCCGGTTAGTTACGTGACGGATGGAAACGAAACGCGATTGTTGTGTAACGACGGCCGTTTGCGGGTCGGTTTGCACGCCATGTATGGCGAGGGTGAAATGTGTGTCTGTAAATGCAGCGTGGAGGCGTGTGAGTGACGTTTAAATGAACGCGCATTGAGACACCAATGTGTATTGCATTGTACGGGCGACACGCACGATGATGTACCTTTCCTCCGACTCTGATTTCGATAGTCGTGTCTGACTGACTGTGTCTGCTTGTGTGCGTACGACGCACGCACACCGACGTCGTCATTGAAGATGCATGCACGCGTGGTCCAGTGCAGTACAGTAGAGTAAGCGCGACGCTAGAAGACGACGGTCGCTTTGGCGAATGTGCGTACACGTGTTTGTGTGTGTCGGTGGTGTGGTCCGATCCGTCGCCTCTGGGACACTGTCGATCGGCGCGGTACACCGGCATCACGCAACGGACGTCTGGAACACCCGTCGCACCGTCATACCGTTGGTACACCGTCGCGCTGAGGACGGTTAGCGAAAGGTGGACGAACCTCTGATCGGTCGAATGTCTGGGCAGAACGTGAGGAGAGAATGGTGGAGGAAAGGACGGAGGGAAAAAAAAAAAAAGAGAGAAAAAACGGAAAAAAACAAGAACGAAACAAAACGGAGAAACGCAGTGTAGAGCAACGGAACGTTCCCGTGTCGGAGGTGTATTGTAGCCGCACTGAAATGCGTGTAACGGCGCGGCGGCAAGTGTCTTGCCGTGGTGAACGTTACCTTTGACGGCTGAATTGTGCGGTGCGTTGCGTTGCTTTGCTTTGCTTTCCCGGATGTGTATGTAACGTTCGTTGAGATGGTTCTGAGGAAGAATGTACGACAGTGCCCGTGCCGTCTATGTTCGTGTGCAAAGCCATTGTGTGTGTGTGTGTGTGTGTGTGTGTGTGTGTGTTGTTTTGAGAATTGCGTCCGGGAATGGCGGTGGGCGTGCCCTGCATGTGGCCCGGAAGGCTGTTCGTTTCGCGGTAGTGTGTGGACAGGGGATGGGCACGCGTAACGCTGCTGGCATGGCATTCGGGAGATGGGAGGGGGCAAACGAAGAAAACAAGACGCACGCGGAGGCTATAAAGACGGGAGGGGCGCGGTGTGGGTGGCTTGCGCTGCGCTCGGCTGGCGCGTGCGGCGTTGTTTTTGTGCAAAAGAAGAGAAAACGAATGGGTTGCCGGGAGGGGGCCGTTGTGGTGTAGCCGCAGACGCGGCTGTCAGTGAACGTGGTGAGACCGACGGATGCGGGAGGGGCGGGGGCGGCGGTGAGAGCGGGGAAAACACTAGAAGAAGGAGGAAAAAAACGCTGCTGCAACCAACATAAAATGAGGCCTTTTGTAACCCGCCAGCAACAAAACAACAACAACAACAAAAAAGAAAGGTCTATCAACATTGAATGTAAATGGAAATGGACCCAAGTGTAACCTCCCCGCACAAATAGTCGCAAGTAAGTAAGCGAGTGAGTGAATGATGATGAAAATGTGCCGGAATGTTGTTAACGTCCCTAGAAAATGAACGAACGAAGATTGATGAGAAACGCTCGGTAATATGATGAATGGAAATAATGAACCATGAACATCTCAACAGACATAATTGAAAACCCGATAAAGGTTGTAAGGGCAGCGCTGGCTGACCTTTCGGCCCTGTATTCTGAAACGTCCCCCTTTGAACAACAATGTATAGAAAACTGTGCTTAAACTGACACACAATATTTTGAGCGCAACGCAATCTGACTATCAAAGATCCCTGCAAAAGAATGGCCCTGAGTAACATTAAAGTACACCTTTCGGAAATCACTTACCTCACAAAAATCTTCATTAGTCGAACTACTGCAATACAGCGAGCACCACTGCTGCCAGCTAAATAAGAGATTCAAACTACGGAGGGCACTAACTACTGATAGGGATAGTTAGCAAAGTAAAGATGTTTAATAGAGAACAACAAACAATGCATTTACCCTTAATATCATCACCAGTCATAATATATGTAATTTGAAAAGTCCGCCATCTCTCTGCTCACATGCACCAGTGCTGGCGGCTCACCCCTAACTGCGCAACGCTACGCGCTGTTCACATCCAGCTATAGCAGTTCATGACAACAATGCAAACTAGCCACAGACTGCACACAGCACAGGCAGTGATTTTCACGCAGAGCGCTACGTGGCGTTACCAATATAAAAAATGTAAACAAACAGCCTATGTACAAATTAGAAGAAAAAGAGCAAAAGATCGTTACGTCAATAAAAAAAAAAAACAAAAAGACAAAAGAGAAAACAAACTGCATCTATATGTGCTCTTAACTGTAGATACCTGTACACAGCTTCGTGCAATGAATGCCGGCTCACATTTAATGTTGATTGTTGGAGGAAATGCGTAGGAAATATTCTTTAAATGGAAATGAATGGTTGTACGTTAAAAAAAGTTAGTTTGGAAACAAAGTATTATTGGGGCATTTTGTTGTGAAGAAAATAGTTACAATTGACATACATTATTAGATTTGCGCAATGCAGCTTCATTACCTTACCTTTAATAACAATATGCATCGTCCCGAAGGGAGACCAGAGTCGCGAGAAGAGCACGCCGCCGCCCGCTCAGTACAATCGTCCACTCGCCAATACTGTCGACTGACTACTACCTCTCCCGACCCGCCACATATAGATGACAACTGTTCCTGCCGACGCGCTACGTGCTACTAGTGTCGTGTGGCGCAGACTAGCGACGATAAGAAACTCTCTGGTCAGAGATTGTGTCGTGCCTCGCCATCGCTGGTAATGAGTACATACGTGTTTCAGCGCGCGTACCGGAACACGCAGTGCGGAGCCCAGAGACTGTGTTGTCGAGGCCGTCGACGCAGTGCATGTCGGTCGGTCGGTCGAGTGCGTGCGGGAGGGCAGAGAGGCAGCGTCGGCACGGAGATGCACGCACGGGGGCTGCGGCGTGGCGCGTTTGCGGTAGGCGCCTTTGGTGGCAACGGCCGGGACAAGCAGCGGTGTGTGGTGTGGTGCGGGCCGGACAGGGGCGGAGGAGGAGGCGGCGCGACGATGGCATTGGGGCGGAAACGGGGACGGCGACGGCGGATGTTGAGAGGCGTCACGCGCGGACCGACACAGACGCACAGATAGATAGGGAGGAAGAAGAAGGGGCGGCTGGTGAGTGCAATTTAGGCGGTAGACACAAGAGGTCGGCACGGCATTTGCGTGATGTGGCGTTGTGACGGGGTGTGCTCGCTTGCCTCGTTTTGTTGATGCGCGCAGGACGATGTGCAGAGCAGCGGCGGGCGGCTCGGTTCGGTTTGGCCCGGCGGGCCGCGCTGTTGTCGCGGACGTGAGCGCCCCCTGGCGGGTGGCCGGAGGCGGCGCGGCGTGTTGGACGTGTGGCTGGCGGCAGTGCACAATTGCGAGTGGCTGGCGGTGTGGCGGTTGGCGCGTCGGCCGGCCGAGAGAGAGGAGAGGTATGTGTTTGCGGGCGCCTTTGCTGCGCGGCGTCGTGCAGGGAGGGCGGGCGCTTGTCGACTGTGTGACTGTGTGGCGAATTGGCGGCGTTGTGCTCCGGCCGAAGGCGTCGGGAAAGGAGAGTTGGTCGTGATGTCATGTCGCGCCGTGTCATGTTTGCGAAACGGCTGCCGAGAGGTGTGGTGGTAGCGAGCCGGTCGGTGTCAGTGCGATGGGAATGTGCGTTTGGCGGTTTTCGGTGTGCTTTTTTTTGCGGCGTGAGAGTGGGGCGGGCGGGCGGGCTTGCTGTTGTTGGTTCCTTGTGTCTTGTGTGTAGCTTGATGGCAACGTGGAAGGACGCCGGTTTCGAGCCGTGCGTGTGGTTGTCGACGTTGACTGGTTGGGGTGTGCCGTTGCACGTGCATGTTTGGGTCGTTGGAGTGGTTTTGGCTGGCTGGCTGTGTGTACGGGAAGGGGGAGGCGGCGGTGGATAGTGCAGTAGTTGTGTCGTTGCCACGGGCGTCGGGTGCGGCTGTGCGTAGTGGCGGAAAGGTGTCGGTTGCGGCAAGCGAGGCCGTCGTTGGCGGTGTCGCGTGCCTTCGTGAATCGAGTGGGGCGGGGAAAGGAGCAGCGTGCCGCTGCGTCGTGGCCGTTAGCCAGAGGCTGTGCTTTGATAGTTTTGTGGACGGTTCGTGCGAGGCGATTTGTTGCCTGCCCTATGTTTGTTTGTTTGTTTGTTGTTTTTGGAGACGACGACTGGTTGGTGGCGTGCGCGCGAGCGAAGTGGCGGTGTGCGTTTCCCGTGTCGACTGCCGACTGCCGGCTGGCGACAGGTGCGCCGTCGGTGGGGTGGGTGGCCGGCACAAGTAGAGGCGGCGGCGTCGTTGCGGTGTGTTTGTGTTGTCGGCTGTGTCGGCGACAGCTGTTTGTGCGGTGCGTGTGAATGGTGGTGCAAACGTGTGTGCTGGCGTTGAGGCTGCGACCGCGGCGTGTTTGTTGGTTGATGTTGAACAGCGGCTGTGTGCGGTGGTGGTGTTGCCGCACGTGCATCCGGCCCGGCGCGGAAAGCGCAGTTGCGGCGGCCCTTCGGTGCCAGCCACGTCGCGTGAGCGGCGGGTTGCTCTGGTCGACACGTGGTGCTCTGGTTTGTAGTTTGGTGCCCTTTGGCCGGTGGGTGGTCCGTGTGTCTCGGTATCTGGTCGTGGTCGTGCTGCCCGTTTGTCGGCGTTGTCTGTGGCTTCGCTTTTGTTTTTGCGGCGTGCCGACGACCCGACGCGACCTTTACACCCAAAGTGTGGCGCCCGTAGGTGAACCAACGTAATCCGACCTCGGCGCTTAAGCTCTAAGCCTAAGCTGAGCGAACCGAACCTGTAGCGTTGCGTAGCGTGAGGTGAGGTGAGGTGCGGTGCGGTGCGGTGCGGTGAGGTCAGCCTCAGCGCCAAGTAAGCCAAGCTGTCCGGCCGTGAGGTGGGTGGGTGGTTGGGTGGGTAGGTAGGTAGGTAGGTAGGTAGGTGCGGCTGCTGCGGCCACCTGACGCCCGACGTGTGTTTGAATGCTTAACCTAAGTTTGAGGCTTAACCTAAACCAAGTGGCCTTAACCTAACCTAACCTAACCTAACCTAACCTCGGACGCCCGACGTGTGTTTGAATGCTTAACCTAAGTTTGACGCTTAACCTAACACCGACCCTTAACCTAACCCAAGTGCCCCTAACCTAACCTTAATGTAATGTAACGTAACCTAACCTAACCTCTGACGGCTGACGTGTGTTTTGAATGCTTAACCTAACCCAAGTGCCCTTAACGTAACGCACGTCCACCGAACCTAACCGAGACGTGTGAACCTAATGTCTAACTCGTAACGCGTGATGTTGGCTGTCGTGTGTGCTGACGGCAGATTGGGTTGGTCTGTAGTTGCGGATTTCGGTTTGCCTCGGGCGAGGGGTTGGCTCGTAAGCGGCGAGGGGCGCTCCGGCGGAGCATGTTGCTTTGCAGGCGGCGCCCGTTTTTGCGGCGGGCACAATTGAAATTGTTGGGAAACGAACGAAAGGGCTGTGAATGTTGGCGGGCGAGAGGAGGAGGACGTGGCCCGACGGCTGCGGGCCGATCGGGAAACGGTGGGAGGGCGATGGGGCGGCGGAGGTGCGTTTGCACGGCCGTCATCGCCGCACGCCTCCGCTTGTGTGGCTGTGGCGCCGGCCGCGCAGGCCGGGCTGCCGCGGCGACGGTGTGGGGCTTTTGCCGAAGGTTTGGCCATTGTGGCCGGTCGCCGGCTGGGGCTGTGGGGGCGGCATTTGGGCGTGGGCGGCGATTCTCGGCGGGCCGACCCAGGCTGTAGCGCGCGGTGGCTGCAGTTTGGCCGTGGTTTGCGGCGCTGCCGTGGCGACTGGTTGGCGACTGTGGTGTGGCTGTGTGTAGCCCCATCCTCGGTGGTTTGAAAGGCGCGGGTGGTTGTGGCGCAGGTGTGGGGCTGCTCCGCACAGGCTGTCGGACGTTGGGCGGTAGCAAGCGCGGGAGGCGCGGCGCGGCGGCGCGCAGAGTGGCGGCCGCTCTCTCGGCCGTCCGCGCCCGCCCGCGACACTGGCTGGGCCTGTGGCGCGAGGCGGCACTTCGAGTTAGCGATGCAGTGCAAGCAGGACCGTGCTACTCAAGCGAAGGGTGTGGCGGATCGCCGCCAGGCGGGACGGGCTCGGGCGACCGAGTCCGCCCCGTCTGCGGCCCCATCCGGCCCCCCACTTACGACGACGCAGCGAACGACAACGGACCATGAGACGGCATATTCTAGGGAAACAGGCCCGCTTACGGCGGCGCAATTGTACGTCATTCTGCACCGAATGTCGCGAGATACTGATTACCAGGAACGAGCAGCCGACGAACGAGCTCTCCACTTGTTCCACCAGTACCTCAAGTCACTCGGTTGCGTGGTCAATGAAGAGGAACGAGTACCGTCGGGAGCCCTGACAGGCGTGTTCAATACAGGCGACACTGTTCTGTCAGCGGCGGCCCCGATGAGTGTTGCGCCACCAGTCCCAGTTGTAGAAGAAACTGGTGCACTGCTGGCTGCCACTCCGGTCTCTTCCAGTGAAGAGGCCACAGATATACCGGAAACCGTACCGCCAGGCGTGACGAGAGAAGACGTCACCGTCCTGCCACGTGACGACACTATCGTAGAGGCCAACCTTGGCGACCTGCTCGAGGCGGAAGCCATGGCAACACAGCCGCTCTCCAGGAAGAGGCCGGCAGCAGTCGAGGAGGACGACTCCTCCACATTCTCCCAGTCTACCTGCAGGCGAAGCCAGAAGCAGAAGATGGCTGACGACCCTGCCCCCACTGAGGCAGACCAGACACCAGACGACGGGTTCACCGTCCCAAAGCGGCGGCACACTGCTCGGGCCAAACGGCTCCAAACAGTGCAGCCGCTCCCGACGACGAACTCATTCATCGATGTTGACGACACGGAGGCCATGGAGGCCACTGAGCCACCCAAGAGGCGGGCACCCGCCCCACCGCCGATAACTGTCTCATGGACGGGCACTTACAAGTCCTTCCTTGAGAAATTTGAGACAGTTGCGTCCGCTGCCAAGGTCAAATGTGTCGGGCGAGACCTCTACCGGGTATCGACCGCCACCATGGAAGACTACCGCGCAGCCATGAAGATCATTGAGACGGACAAGCTCCACTGCTTTACGCACAATGCGGAGCCCGTGAAGCAGCTGAAGGTGGTTTTCCGCCGCCTCCCGCTGAAGATGGAGCCGTCGCACCTGAAAGAAGAACTGGCGGGGCTGGGCTACATGGCCAGCTCCGTGACCATCATGAAGTCGCCCAGGACGAGGCGAGACATGCCTCTTTTCCTAGTTGTCCTCCCAGACAACTTTGAAAACCGCAAAATCTTCCAGCTGCAGATGGTGGCCCGCATTGGGGTGGAGGTAGAGCCGCTCAAGGCCAAGGGGAGGCGCGCCCAGTGCTTCTCCTGCCAGGGCCTTGACCACGTGGCTCGCTACTGCTCCATGCCGGCCCGCTGTGTGAAGTGCGCCGACTCCCACCAGAGTCGGGACTGTACGAAGAAGAGAGAGGAGGCGCCGAAGTGCTGCAACTGTAGCGAGCCACATGTGGCGAGCTACAGAGGCTGCGCTGCATTCCGTCGCCGCCCACGGCAGAACGGACGATCAGCACCCGCCCGGAAGGTGCAACCTGGCACCAGCTACGCCTCCGCCACCAAGGGGGAGTCCGCTGACGCCACCACGACACGACAAGCGGCCTTCCCGCCACTTCCGCCACGGGACTCGAACGAGACCGCACCATCCACCGCGCCTGGCTCGTCAGCCCCACAGGCTGCCTCCCAGGCTGACCACCACCAGGGTGGACGACGCACTGCCCGTCCACTCAACACTCCCGCGCCACAGGCTGCTAGGCGCGCGGTCCAGCGACCGGACGCGACGGCGACGCCGCGCCCGGTCGCCCCCGCGCCCACCGCTGCGGCTGTACCTGCACCATCACCAGGACCAGGAGCTGCAGACCTGGGAGCCCTTCTGGGCTCTCTCTCTGCCCTGCTCCAACAACTGCCCGTGCTAGTCACGGCAGTCACGGAGGCCCTCCAGGCTGCTACCGTCACCATGAAGCCGCACCATGGATAATCCACTCATCCATGGACTGACCGTTTGCGGCTTCAACGCAAACAGCCTATTCCCCCAACAAGGTGAGTTTCGCCAGTTCATGCGGGACGAGGCCATTGACCTCTGCCTGGTCAGCGAAACTCACCTTAAACCTGGGGTCCACGTGCGTGTAGCAAACTATGTTTGCTACCGCAATGACAGGCCAACAGCCGGCGGTGGCACCGCCGTCTATGTACGTGCATCACTCAGGCACCACCCGGTGCAACTTCCTGACCTGGCAACCCTGGAAGCCACTGGGGTGATGGTCACCACGACAGCCGGGCAGATCACGTTTGTGGCAGTATACAGGCCACCGCGCGGACACCTACAGGAGGCGGACGTCGACGCGCTGCTGGCAGTTGGGGGGAGGGTGTTCATTGCGGGTGACTTCAATGCGAAGCACCCGGAATGGAACTCCCGCCTCACGAATGTCAGTGGCCGCCGACTTTCCCGCGCTGCTGCGAGGAATGGCGCCCTGACCCTGGGCCCACAGGAGCCCACTATCTACCCAGCCAGGGGACGGCCGGACGTGCTCGATGTCGCAGTCATAAAAGGCATCGGGCACCACACAACCGCCTCCACACGGTGTGCACTGTCGTCAGACCACCTGCCGGTGGTCTTCGACATAGATGTCGCCGGAGCCACCCTGCCACCACGCCGACAGACGTACCGGCGCATGGACAGCGAGCGCTTCCAGGAGATGGTCCTGGAATCGATCGCGGACGTACCCGATCCCGATGCAGTGGGAGCAGACGCCGCTCTGCGTGTCCTCTCCCGCCAGCTACTGCACGCCGCCGACGCAGCCACCCCTCCCCAGCCACAGGGGCCCAGGGACTACTCCCGCAACCTACCGCCTCAGCTACGGGAAGCCATCAGGGAGAAGAACAGGCTATTCCGGGAGTGGCAGCTCACCCGCCAACCCGCGACGAAGCGACGCCTCAACCGCATGCGCAGAGACATCAAAGCAGCGGCTGAGGCGCACAGGAATAGCAAGTGGTCGGCCTTCGTCGCCTCCCTCGACCCAGAGGACGGCAGCATCTGGCGCACGGTGAAGTCGTTTCTGCGCCGACGACAGCGCATACCACCAATACTGGTTGGGCAAGACGTCGTCTGCAGCCCAGACGGCAAAGCAGGGGTCCTGGCGGACCAATTCCAAGCGTCGTTCACCCCGGTGGACGACAATCTGGATGAGGACCACATCCAGCGGGTAGCCGAGCAACTCCCGGTGTTCCTGGAGGCACGGGACGATGGGGACGTCATCGAAGACATCTCCGAGGCGGAGGTGGCCGCCCAACTGAAGGCGCTCAATCCTAGGAAGGTCGGAGGCGCTGATGGGGTCACCAACCACCTGCTGAGGAACCTTCCAGCAGGGGCCCATCCGCTGCTGGCGGGTATCTTCAACCAGGTGCTTCGCTCGGGTGTCTACCCCTCTGTGTGGAAACATGCAGAGGTGGTGGCCATCCCGAAAGCGAACAAAGACCCGCGTGACGCTGCCAATTACAGACCCATCAGTCTGCTACCGGCCCTCTCCAAAGTATTCGAGCGCCTCTACGCCAGGCGCCTGCTTCGCCACGTGACCGCAGAAGGAGTGATACCGGATGAGCAGTTCGGTTTCCGAAGGGGTCACTCCACGGTCCATCAGCTGATGCGGCTGGTGGAAGAGGCCATGCGCGCCCTGGAGACACGGGAATACCTTGGGGCGGTGTTCCTCGACGTCTCCAGGGCATTCGACTCCGTGTGGCATGACGGCCTCGTGTACAAACTTTTTGTGCACGGGGTCCCGACGTCGCACGGGGTCTTACTTCAGTCGTATCTGGCCGACAGGACTTTCCACGTCCGCCTGGACGATGGGACGTCCACGCACCGACCCATCCGTGCTGGAGTGCCGCAGGGGTCCGTTCTCGGCCCCCTGCTCTACTCCTTATACACGGCCGACGCTCCGCGCGTGGCGCCGGTGAAGTTGGCACTCTACGCCGACGACACGGCGCTATTCGTGCGGAGTATGAAGGCCGACCAGATGCGCCGCCTGCTCCAGCGTGGATGTGAGGCCCTTGGTGCGTGGTCGACGAAGTGGCGCCTGAAAATGAATGCAGCGAAGAGCCAGGCGGTGGTGTTCACGCGAAGACCACTGCCACCAGATCTTCCGCCAGTCACCGTCATGGGAAGCCCCGTCCCGTGGAGCAGGACTGGCCGCTACCTGGGAGTTACTCTCGACCGGAAGCTGACGTGGAAAGACCACATCGATGACGTCAGGGGCAGAGCGATAGGGCGCCTGCGCGTTCTGTACCCTCTGCTCAACCCGTCGTCTGCCTTGCCTCCCCACCACGGCATCACGCTGTACCTGGCGCTGGTCCGCCCAGTGCTGGAATACGCGGCCGTGGTGTGGGGCAACGCAGCCGACACACACATCACCAAGCTGCAGAGGGTGCAGAGCAGGGCGCTCAAGCTCGCTCTGCGCCTACCGAGGCGCTATTCCACTGCTCAGCTACACCGCCAAACCGGAATCCCCTACCTCCGCGACCGATTTAAGCAATCGGCGCGCCTGTTCTATGAGCGGACTGTGCAGTCCGACAATAGGCTCATAAGGGACTTGGGCCACCCTCTTCACCACAGGCCAACCACGCGTTGGCCTGACCTGCTACGAGATTAATATCTCGTGGCAGAGAGAGGAGAACCACCCATAGTAAACACCTCAGGCCAATCCATAACGTGAGGAAGCCACTCCCCAGAATCAGGAATATGCAGGAACAGCAGTGTATGCTTAGACTGCTCCCAACACGGGTCAGGGTGGACCCGTATGGACAAGTGCAGTGCAGTGCGCGAGGCGGCGCGGACACCTCCACACGCCGACGTAAGGACATGGCAGGACGCAGGAAGAGCAGCAAGATTGCGGCCGCGCTGGAACTCCTGGTCGATGCGATCGGGAAGGACCGCGGACGCAGTCGGCGCCACAAGCGGAAGCAGAGCACTGAGCAGCAATGCTTTAAGTGCCAGAGGATGGGGCACATAGCGAAAGTGTGCAGGGGCACACCAGCGTGTCTGAAGTGTGCAGAGGCACACGATACACGCAACTGCACCAAGCCCCGCGACGCGGCTGCCAAGTGCGTGAATTGCGGCGGTGCCCACGCCGCAAACTCGCGCAGCTGCGCCTACGTGCGGGGCTACAGACGCAAGACGGCCGCCCCACGCCCTGCAGAGGCACCACGCGCCGAGACGGACGTCCCACCCCCTCGTTCCCACGGGGGTGGTGGACCGAGCCGTCGCGAAGTCGCCACGGACGACGCACTGGCCTCCTTCCACACCGCCCTTGCGGCCGAGAGGGCCGCCATGCGGGAGGAACTTGTGGCTGTTCATCGCCAGCTGCAACAGCTGCGTGAGGAGCTGCGGGTCCTGAAGAAGAAGACGTCTGCCCCCACTGCGAGTCGGCCAGCGGGGATCGACGCCTCCACCCAGACGGAGCCACCCGCGCCGCCAGTCAACGTGACGGGCGGCGTAGAGACGCTCATGGACGTCGAAGTGGAGCAGCCTACTCTCCCTCCTGACGGGGAGGTCGAGCCATTGGCGCAAGACGAAGAGACGCACACCGAGACACCACCACTTCCTGCGGTGGAGACCGAATGCCTGCCGCTCCCTACGGAGCACAGCGTTCGGCCTGTACTGCAGAAGGTCGCCGCGTCTCTTCGGGATGGGACTTACCCTCACCTGGATAACCCCTACCCGTTCACTCCATCCAACATGACGAAACCAGCCCTTCCTCACCAGCCCTACGCACCAGTGAGGAGCAACAAGGCGCTAAGAGGACTGGTATCGAGGAAGGACCTGAATACCATCAATCAGCACCCCGTCTTCACGCCCACGGACTGGGAACACATCTTTGTGGTCGCAGCCCGGGGCGCAGCGGTCGGGGAAGCGCGTCAGGACATACAACAGCACCCAGCTTACCAGGAATTCCTGGAGCTCGGTGACAACATCTCAATGGAGGGAATCATACAATTCTGGAAACAAAATCCAGATTTCATTGGCCAATTAGGCCACCAGGCCAATCCATAACGACAGGACTCCAACATCAACCCAAGAGGAATATGCAGGAATAGCAGATAATGCTTAGCCTGCTCCCCACACGGGTCAGGGCGGACCCGTAAGGACAAGTGCAGTGCGCGAGGCGGCTATTCCTCTGCTGTGCGCTCCGCTCGCTGCGTGTCTCCTCTCGCTCTCGCTGCTCGCTGTGTTGTGTGTTAACGCGCGTCGTCGAAATGGCAGATCAGGCGGCTACGAACGAGACTGCTGCGGCACCCGCCGCCACCGGCACTACGAAGAAGGCAAAGTCTGCGTCGGCTGCGAAGAAGCCGCGCGCCAAGCCTGCGCACCCGCGCACCTCTGAGATGGTGACGGCCGCCATCAAGAGTCTGAAGGAGCGCGGCGGATCGTCGCTGCAGGCGATCAAGAAGTACATTGCCGCGCACTACAAGCTGGACGCGGAGAAGCTGGCGCCGTTTATCAAGAAGTACCTCAAGTCGGCCGTGGTGGCGGGCGAGCTGGTGCAGACGAAGGGGAAGGGCGCGTCCGGCTCTTTCAAGCTTGCCGGCGCCGGCGGCGGGGCGGCTGAGGGCGGCAAGGCTCGTGCTGGCGGTGCCAAGAAGAAGCGCGCCGCTCCGGCCAGCAAGGAGAAGAAGGGCGCCCGTGCGGCCGGCGCAAAGAAGGCTGGTGGCGTGAAGGCGGCGACTGGTCGGAAGGCGGGCGCCGCCAAGAAGGCGTCTGCGGCGTCGGCCGCTCCCGCCGGTGCGAAGAAGGCGGCTGCTGCCAAGCCGGCCAAGGCCAAGTCGCCGTCGAAGGCGAAGAAGGCCGCCAAGGTTCCGACGAAGAAGCCGAAGGCGCCGCGCCCGAAGAAGGCGACGACGCCGTCTAAGGCGAAGGCTTCGCCCAAGAAGAAGAAGTAGAGAGGAATGGGAAAGGAAGGGTTGGCGGTTGACTCCGTCGTCCGCACCCCCCGTCCCCGTCGTCTAGTGGCGCGCAACAGACGCGCGGCCCAAAACGGCCCTTCTCAGGGCCATCAAAGCACGTCGGGAAGGTTTTGATTGTCGTGTTTGTGTTGCGGTGTGGTTGTGTCGTCTGGCGTTTCTGTATGCCCGTGTGTGGATACTGTTTGCGTGCCGTGGTGGTTGGATTGCGGGGGGTCGGTGGCGGGTGCGGGCGGCGGTAGCGGTTGATTGTCGCCGTTTTTGGTCGCGGCCGGCCGACGGTTGGTTTTGTGTCATGTTGTTTGAATACTTTGGTTTGGCTGCCTGCCGTCTTCTCGGATGTGTCTTGTCTTGTGTGTGTGTGTTCTTGGATGGAACGGGGGCGGGGGACGTTGAGATGTGGGGAAAGGGTCGGTGGCGTTGGACGTGCCTGGCTTTTTGTTTGTTTCTCTTTTCGAAACGAAGCGGCGGCCGGCCGTGTGGTTGACGGCGTCGGCCGATGGGTATTGTGCGCCGCGCCGGGGAGGGACGATGTTGATTGTTGCGCGCGCCAGCAAGCTGGCAGAGGAGAGCGGCTGTGGCGGACGGACGGGAAGTGGAAGTGGTGTTTTGTCTTTGGTTCTGTGGTTGTGGGGCGAGAGGCGACCGACAAAGTTTGCTCGCGACGGAGTGATGTTAGTGGCCCTTAAAAGGGCCGTTTTGTTTGTTTGCGTGCGCGGGC
>NW_026046776.1:5000-12500 GCF_023864275.1 Schistocerca cancellata | reverse complement strand
GGGCGCGGTGTGGGTGGCTTGCGCTGCGCTCGGCTGGCGCGTGCGGCGTTGTTTTTGTGCAAAAGAAGAGAAAACGAATGGGTTGCCGGGAGGGGGCCGTTGTGGTGTAGCCGCAGACGCGGCTGTCAGTGAACGTGGTGAGACCGACGGATGCGGGAGGGGCGGGGGCGGCGGTGAGAGCGGGGAAAACACTAGAAGAAGGAGGAAAAAAACGCTGCTGCAACCAACATAAAATGAGGCCTTTTGTAACCCGCCAGCAACAAAACAACAACAACAACAAAAAAGAAAGGTCTATCAACATTGAATGTAAATGGAAATGGACCCAAGTGTAACCTCCCCGCACAAATAGTCGCAAGTAAGTAAGCGAGTGAGTGAATGATGATGAAAATGTGCCGGAATGTTGTTAACGTCCCTAGAAAATGAACGAACGAAGATTGATGAGAAACGCTCGGTAATATGATGAATGGAAATAATGAACCATGAACATCTCAACAGACATAATTGAAAACCCGATAAAGGTTGTAAGGGCAGCGCTGGCTGACCTTTCGGCCCTGTATTCTGAAACGTCCCCCTTTGAACAACAATGTATAGAAAACTGTGCTTAAACTGACACACAATATTTTGAGCGCAACGCAATCTGACTATCAAAGATCCCTGCAAAAGAATGGCCCTGAGTAACATTAAAGTACACCTTTCGGAAATCACTTACCTCACAAAAATCTTCATTAGTCGAACTACTGCAATACAGCGAGCACCACTGCTGCCAGCTAAATAAGAGATTCAAACTACGGAGGGCACTAACTACTGATAGGGATAGTTAGCAAAGTAAAGATGTTTAATAGAGAACAACAAACAATGCATTTACCCTTAATATCATCACCAGTCATAATATATGTAATTTGAAAAGTCCGCCATCTCTCTGCTCACATGCACCAGTGCTGGCGGCTCACCCCTAACTGCGCAACGCTACGCGCTGTTCACATCCAGCTATAGCAGTTCATGACAACAATGCAAACTAGCCACAGACTGCACACAGCACAGGCAGTGATTTTCACGCAGAGCGCTACGTGGCGTTACCAATATAAAAAATGTAAACAAAGAGCCTATGTACAAATTAGAAGAAAAAGAGCAAAAGATCGTTACGTCAATAAAAAAAAAAAACAAAAAGACAAAAGAGAAAACAAACTGCATCTATATGTGCTCTTAACTGTAGATACCTGTACACAGCTTCGTGCAATGAATGCCGGCTCACATTTAATGTTGATTGTTGGAGGAAATGCGTAGGAAATATTCTTTAAATGGAAATGAATGGTTGTACGTTAAAAAAAGTTAGTTTGGAAACAAAGTATTATTGGGGCATTTTGTTGTGAAGAAAATAGTTACAATTGACATACATTATTAGATTTGCGCAATGCAGCTTCATTACCTTACCTTTAATAACAATATGCATCGTCCCGAAGGGAGACCAGAGTCGCGAGAAGAGCACGCCGCCGCCCGCTCAGTACAATCGTCCACTCGCCAATACTGTCGACTGACTACTACCTCTCCCGACCCGCCACATATAGATGACAACTGTTCCTGCCGACGCGCTACGTGCTACTAGTGTCGTGTGGCGCAGACTAGCGACGATAAGAAACTCTCTGGTCAGAGATTGTGTCGTGCCTCGCCATCGCTGGTAATGAGTACATACGTGTTTCAGCGCGCGTACCGGAACACGCAGTGCGGAGCCCAGAGACTGTGTTGTCGAGGCCGTCGACGCAGTGCATGTCGGTCGGTCGGTCGAGTGCGTGCGGGAGGGCAGAGAGGCAGCGTCGGCACGGAGATGCACGCACGGGGGCTGCGGCGTGGCGCGTTTGCGGTAGGCGCCTTTGGTGGCAACGGCCGGGACAAGCAGCGGTGTGTGGTGTGGTGCGGGCCGGACAGGGGCGGAGGAGGAGGCGGCGCGACGATGGCATTGGGGCGGAAACGGGGACGGCGACGGCGGATGTTGAGAGGCGTCACGCGCGGACCGACACAGACGCACAGATAGATAGGGAGGAAGAAGAAGGGGCGGCTGGTGAGTGCAATTTAGGCGGTAGACACAAGAGGTCGGCACGGCATTTGCGTGATGTGGCGTTGTGACGGGGTGTGCTCGCTTGCCTCGTTTTGTTGATGCGCGCAGGACGATGTGCAGAGCAGCGGCGGGCGGCTCGGTTCGGTTTGGCCCGGCGGGCCGCGCTGTTGTCGCGGACGTGAGCGCCCCCTGGCGGGTGGCCGGAGGCGGCGCGGCGTGTTGGACGTGTGGCTGGCGGCAGTGCACAATTGCGAGTGGCTGGCGGTGTGGCGGTTGGCGCGTCGGCCGGCCGAGAGAGAGGAGAGGTATGTGTTTGCGGGCGCCTTTGCTGCGCGGCGTCGTGCAGGGAGGGCGGGCGCTTGTCGACTGTGTGACTGTGTGGCGAATTGGCGGCGTTGTGCTCCGGCCGAAGGCGTCGGGAAAGGAGAGTTGGTCGTGATGTCATGTCGCGCCGTGTCATGTTTGCGAAACGGCTGCCGAGAGGTGTGGTGGTAGCGAGCCGGTCGGTGTCAGTGCGATGGGAATGTGCGTTTGGCGGTTTTCGGTGTGCTTTTTTTTGCGGCGTGAGAGTGGGGCGGGCGGGCGGGCTTGCTGTTGTTGGTTCCTTGTGTCTTGTGTGTAGCTTGATGGCAACGTGGAAGGACGCCGGTTTCGAGCCGTGCGTGTGGTTGTCGACGTTGACTGGTTGGGGTGTGCCGTTGCACGTGCATGTTTGGGTCGTTGGAGTGGTTTTGGCTGGCTGGCTGTGTGTACGGGAAGGGGGAGGCGGCGGTGGATAGTGCAGTAGTTGTGTCGTTGCCACGGGCGTCGGGTGCGGCTGTGCGTAGTGGCGGAAAGGTGTCGGTTGCGGCAAGCGAGGCCGTCGTTGGCGGTGTCGCGTGCCTTCGTGAATCGAGTGGGGCGGGGAAAGGAGCAGCGTGCCGCTGCGTCGTGGCCGTTAGCCAGAGGCTGTGCTTTGATAGTTTTGTGGACGGTTCGTGCGAGGCGATTTGTTGCCTGCCCTATGTTTGTTTGTTTGTTTGTTGTTTTTGGAGACGACGACTGGTTGGTGGCGTGCGCGCGAGCGAAGTGGCGGTGTGCGTTTCCCGTGTCGACTGCCGACTGCCGGCTGGCGACAGGTGCGCCGTCGGTGGGGTGGGTGGCCGGCACAAGTAGAGGCGGCGGCGTCGTTGCGGTGTGTTTGTGTTGTCGGCTGTGTCGGCGACAGCTGTTTGTGCGGTGCGTGTGAATGGTGGTGCAAACGTGTGTGCTGGCGTTGAGGCTGCGACCGCGGCGTGTTTGTTGGTTGATGTTGAACAGCGGCTGTGTGCGGTGGTGGTGTTGCCGCACGTGCATCCGGCCCGGCGCGGAAAGCGCAGTTGCGGCGGCCCTTCGGTGCCAGCCACGTCGCGTGAGCGGCGGGTTGCTCTGGTCGACACGTGGTGCTCTGGTTTGTAGTTTGGTGCCCTTTGGCCGGTGGGTGGTCCGTGTGTCTCGGTATCTGGTCGTGGTCGTGCTGCCCGTTTGTCGGCGTTGTCTGTGGCTTCGCTTTTGTTTTTGCGGCGTGCCGACGACCCGACGCGACCTTTACACCCAAAGTGTGGCGCCCGTAGGTGAACCAACGTAATCCGACCTCGGCGCTTAAGCTCTAAGCCTAAGCTGAGCGAACCGAACCTGTAGCGTTGCGTAGCGTGAGGTGAGGTGAGGTGCGGTGCGGTGCGGTGCGGTGAGGTCAGCCTCAGCGCCAAGTAAGCCAAGCTGTCCGGCCGTGAGGTGGGTGGGTGGTTGGGTGGGTAGGTAGGTAGGTAGGTAGGTAGGTGCGGCTGCTGCGGCCACCTGACGCCCGACGTGTGTTTGAATGCTTAACCTAAGTTTGAGGCTTAACCTAAACCAAGTGGCCTTAACCTAACCTAACCTAACCTAACCTAACCTCGGACGCCCGACGTGTGTTTGAATGCTTAACCTAAGTTTGACGCTTAACCTAACACCGACCCTTAACCTAACCCAAGTGCCCCTAACCTAACCTTAATGTAATGTAACGTAACCTAACCTAACCTCTGACGGCTGACGTGTGTTTTGAATGCTTAACCTAACCCAAGTGCCCTTAACGTAACGCACGTCCACCGAACCTAACCGAGACGTGTGAACCTAATGTCTAACTCGTAACGCGTGATGTTGGCTGTCGTGTGTGCTGACGGCAGATTGGGTTGGTCTGTAGTTGCGGATTTCGGTTTGCCTCGGGCGAGGGGTTGGCTCGTAAGCGGCGAGGGGCGCTCCGGCGGAGCATGTTGCTTTGCAGGCGGCGCCCGTTTTTGCGGCGGGCACAATTGAAATTGTTGGGAAACGAACGAAAGGGCTGTGAATGTTGGCGGGCGAGAGGAGGAGGACGTGGCCCGACGGCTGCGGGCCGATCGGGAAACGGTGGGAGGGCGATGGGGCGGCGGAGGTGCGTTTGCACGGCCGTCATCGCCGCACGCCTCCGCTTGTGTGGCTGTGGCGCCGGCCGCGCAGGCCGGGCTGCCGCGGCGACGGTGTGGGGCTTTTGCCGAAGGTTTGGCCATTGTGGCCGGTCGCCGGCTGGGGCTGTGGGGGCGGCATTTGGGCGTGGGCGGCGATTCTCGGCGGGCCGACCCAGGCTGTAGCGCGCGGTGGCTGCAGTTTGGCCGTGGTTTGCGGCGCTGCCGTGGCGACTGGTTGGCGACTGTGGTGTGGCTGTGTGTAGCCCCATCCTCGGTGGTTTGAAAGGCGCGGGTGGTTGTGGCGCAGGTGTGGGGCTGCTCCGCACAGGCTGTCGGACGTTGGGCGGTAGCAAGCGCGGGAGGCGCGGCGCGGCGGCGCGCAGAGTGGCGGCCGCTCTCTCGGCCGTCCGCGCCCGCCCGCGACACTGGCTGGGCCTGTGGCGCGCCCAGCACTAACGTACGGGTGTTCTGCGTGGGGAATCACGTGCCAGACTAACCACAAAAAATTGCAAAGGGTGCAAAACAAGGTACTAAGGTGGATTCTGGACGCCCCACCGTGGACACCCGTACAAGAACTCCACGAAACAGTGGAAATCGAGAGGATACAAGACACAGTGCAACGACTGGTTACAACATTGTTTGACAAACTTGAACAAACCAGAGAAAACTGCAGACAACTCAGGGACACAGGTACTGTGATACCCCGTACGTGGCACAGGCAGAGAGTGCCACGCCGAATCATCCAAGCCCCTATAGACTAGCAAGAAATTAGTAAGCAATAGTAAAAACACAATAGTTAATAAGATGTCGTTCTAGTTTAACTTAATACACTGTTATTGTCCGTAAAAATCTGTCTCCCTTGGTGGGAACCAATAGGGAATAGGAATAGGTCTCTTTATTTTTGCATTGATTGTTAGTTTAAATTTTCTACTGATTATTAGCGTAGGACCAGAACTAAGTGTAAGATGTAATCACCAAGCCCCTCCCCCACTCTCTGTCGGCTGTACGACCACCCTTAGCTACATAGAATAAACTAGAGTTAACCACTAGACAAAATGTTGTAAAAATTAATGTTAAAGTAAGACGTAGATCTGCTGCAGATCCTTAAATGTACGACGCCGTACCAAGCGGGCAAGCGGCGGAAACATCGAGCACAGCGGCCGCCACGGAACGACGACCTCATCTCGCCGAGCGGCCGACTGGCACAACCTCACAAAAGGAAAGCAGTGGGAAGCAGCACCCGCTGCACCCACTGCACAGAACCCACGCCTCAAAAATCGAGGATGGTCGGGGGCCGCAAGGCCTTATTGTTACCGACCATGCCCTCCAAAGCCTACGATTTTGTTTTTGTAAATAAAAATTTAATCACAGAGAACAACAAACCAAACCATACAAATACACGTAGATTCGGCAAAGCCGAAGGAACTGTAAAACACCACGTTACACAAAAAAAGAAAAAAAAAAAAAAAAAAAAAAAAAAAAAAAAAGGCGCGAGGCGGCTATTCCTCTGCTGTGCGCTCCGCTCGCTGCGTGTCTCCTCTCGCTCTCGCTGCTCGCTGTGTTGTGTGTTAACGCGCGTCGTCGAAATGGCAGATCAGGCGGCTACGAACGAGACTGCTGCGGCACCCGCCGCCACCGGCACTACGAAGAAGGCAAAGTCTGCGTCGGCTGCGAAGAAGCCGCGCGCCAAGCCTGCGCACCCGCGCACCTCTGAGATGGTGACGGCCGCCATCAAGAGTCTGAAGGAGCGCGGCGGATCGTCGCTGCAGGCGATCAAGAAGTACATTGCCGCGCACTACAAGCTGGACGCGGAGAAGCTGGCGCCGTTTATCAAGAAGTACCTCAAGTCGGCCGTGGTGGCGGGCGAGCTGGTGCAGACGAAGGGGAAGGGCGCGTCCGGCTCTTTCAAGCTTGCCGGCGCCGGCGGCGGGGCGGCTGAGGGCGGCAAGGCTCGTGCTGGCGGTGCCAAGAAGAAGCGCGCCGCTCCGGCCAGCAAGGAGAAGAAGGGCGCCCGTGCGGCCGGCGCAAAGAAGGCTGGTGGCGTGAAGGCGGCGACTGGTCGGAAGGCGGGCGCCGCCAAGAAGGCGTCTGCGGCGTCGGCCGCTCCCGCCGGTGCGAAGAAGGCGGCTGCTGCCAAGCCGGCCAAGGCCAAGTCGCCGTCGAAGGCGAAGAAGGCCGCCAAGGTTCCGACGAAGAAGCCGAAGGCGCCGCGCCCGAAGAAGGCGACGACGCCGTCTAAGGCGAAGGCTTCGCCCAAGAAGAAGAAGTAGAGAGGAATGGGAAAGGAAGGGTTGGCGGTTGACTCCGTCGTCCGCACCCCCCGTCCCCGTCGTCTAGTGGCGCGCAACAGACGCGCGGCCCAAAACGGCCCTTCTCAGGGCCATCAAAGCACGTCGGGAAGGTTTTGATTGTCGTGTTTGTGTTGCGGTGTGGTTGTGTCGTCTGGCGTTTCTGTATGCCCGTGTGTGGATACTGTTTGCGTGCCGTGGTGGTTGGATTGCGGGGGGTCGGTGGCGGGTGCGGGCGGCGGTAGCGGTTGATTGTCGCCGTTTTTGGTCGCGGCCGGCCGACGGTTGGTTTTGTGTCATGTTGTTTGAATACTTTGGTTTGGCTGCCTGCCGTCTTCTCGGATGTGTCTTGTCTTGTGTGTGTGTGTTCTTGGATGGAACGGGGGCGGGGGACGTTGAGATGTGGGGAAAGGGTCGGTGGCGTTGGACGTGCCTGGCTTTTTGTTTGTTTCTCTTTTCGAAACGAAGCGGCGGCCGGCCGTGTGGTTGACGGCGTCGGCCGATGGGTATTGTGCGCCGCGCCGGGGAGGGACGATGTTGATTGTTGCGCGCGCCAGCAAGCTGGCAGAGGAGAGCGGCTGTGGCGGACGGACGGGAAGTGGAAGTGGTGTTTTGTCTTTGGTTCTGTGGTTGTGGGGCGAGAGGCGACCGACAAAGTTTGCTCGCGACGGAGTGATGTTAGTGGCCCTTAAAAGGGCCGTTTTGTTTGTTTGCGTGCGCG
>NW_026046775.1:0-34114 GCF_023864275.1 Schistocerca cancellata | reverse complement strand
AATGTTGTTAACGTCCCTAGAAAATGAACGAACGAAGATTGATGAGAAACGCGCGATAATATGATGAATGGAAATAATGAACCATGAACATCTCAACAGACATAATTGAAAACCCGATAAACGTTGTAAGGGCAGCGCTGGCTGACCTTCGGCCCTGTGTATTCTGAAACGCCCCCCTTTGAACAACAATGTATACAAAACTGTGCTTAAACTGACACACAATATTTTGAGCGCAACGCAATCTGACTATCAAAGATCCCTGCAAAAGAATGGCCCTGAGTAACATTAAAGTACACCTGTCGGAAATCACTTACCTCACAAAAATCTTCATTACTCGAACTACTGCAATACAGCGAGCACCACTGCTGCCAGCTAAATAAGAGATTCCAAACTACGGAGGGCACTAACTACCGATAGGGATAGTTAGCAAAGTAAAGATGTTTAATAGAGAACAACAAACAATGTATTTACCCTTAATATCATCACCAGTCATAATATATGTAATTTGAAACGTCCGCCATCTCTGTCCTCACATGCACCAGTGCTGGCGGCTCACCCCTAACTGCGCAACGCTACGCGCTGTTCACATCCAGCTATAGCAGTTCATGACAACAACAATGCAAACTAGCCACAGACTGCACACAGCACAGGCAGTGATTTTCACGCGGAGCGCTACGTGGCATTACCAATATAAAAATCTAAACAAACAGCGTACGTACAAATTAGAATAAAAAGAGCAAAAGATCGTTACGTCAAAAAAAAAAAAAAAAAAACAAAAAAGACAAAAGAGAAAAAACAAACTGCATCTATATGTGCTCTTAACTGTAGATACCTGTACACAGCGTCGTGCAATGAATGCCGGCTCACATTTAATTTTGATTGTTGGAGGAAATGCGTAGGAAATATTATTTAAATGGAAATGAATGGTTGTACTTTAAAAAGTTTGTTTGGAAACAAAGTATTATTGGGGCATTTTGTTGTGAAGAAAATAGTTACAATTGACATACAGTATTAGATTTGCGCAATGCAGCTTCATTACCTTACCTGTAATAACAGTATGCATCGTCCCGAACGGAGACCAGAGTCGCGAGAAGAGCACGCCGCCGCCCGCTCAGTACAACCGTCCACTCGCTAATACTGTCGACTGACTACTACCTCTCCCGACCCGCCACATATAGATGACAACTGTTCCTGCCGACCCGCTACGTGCTACTAGTGTCGTGTGGC
Source organism: Schistocerca cancellata (assembly GCF_023864275.1). Lineage (NCBI taxonomy): Eukaryota > Metazoa > Arthropoda > Insecta > Orthoptera > Acrididae > Schistocerca > Schistocerca cancellata. Next base: position 32,887 of record NW_026046775.1, on the reverse strand, counting down.
GCAGACTAGCGACGATAAGAAACGCTCTGGTCAGAGATTGTGTCGTGCCTCGCCATCGCTGGTAATGAGTACATACGTGTTTCAGCGCGCGTACCGGAAGACGCAGTGCGGAGCCAGAGACTGTGTTGTCGAGGCCGTCGACGCAGTGCATGTCGGTCGGTCGAGTGCGTGCGGGAGGGCAGAGAGGCAGCGTCGGCACGGAGATGCACGCACGGGGGCTGCGGCGTGGCGCGTTTGCGGTAGGCGCCTTGGTGGCAACGGCCGGGACAAGCAGCGGTGTATGGTGTGGTGCGGGCCGGACAGGGGCGGAGGAGGAGGAGGAGGCGGCGCGACGATGGCATTGGGGCGGAAACGGGGACGGGGACGGCGACGGCGGATGTTGAGAGGCGTCACGCGCGGACCGACACAGACGCACAGATAGATAGGTAGGAAGAAGAAGAAGGGGCGGCTGGTGAGTGAGTGCAATTTAGGCGGTAGACACAAGAGGTCGGCACGGCATTTGCGTGATGTGGCGTTGTGACGGGGTGTGCTCGCTTGCCTCGTTTTGTTGATGCGCGCAGGAAGATGTGCAGAGCAGCGGCGGGCGGCTCGGCTCGGTTCGGTTTGGCCCGGCGGGCCGCGCTGTTGTCGCGGACGTGAGCGCCCCCTGGCGGGTGGCCGGAGGCGGCGCGGCGTGTTGGACGTTGTGGCTGGCGGCAGTGCACAATTGCGAGTGGCTGGCGGTGTGGCGGTTGGCGCGTCGGGCGGCCGAGAGAGAGGAGAGGTATGTGTTTGCGGGCGCCTTTGCTGCGCGGCGTCGTGCAGGGCGGGCGGGCGGGCGCCTGTCGACTGTGTGTGTGTGTGTGTGTGTGTGGTGTGTGGCGAATTGGCGGCGTTGTGCTCCGGCCGAAGGCGTCTGGAGAGGAGAGTTGGTCGTGATGTCATGTCGCGCCGTGTCATGTTTGCGAAACGGCTGCCGAGAGGTGTGGGTGGTAGCGAGCCGGTCGGTGTCGGTGCGATGGGAATGTGCGTTTGGCGGTTTCGGTGTGCTTTTTGCGGCGTGAGAGTGGGGCGGGCGGGCAGGCTTGCTGTTGTTGGTTCCTTGTGTCTTGTGTGTAGCTTGATGGCAACGTGGAAGGGCGCCGGTTTCGAGCCGTGCGTGTGGTTGTCGACGTTGACTGGTTGGGGTGTGCCGTTGCACGTGCATGTTTGGGTCGTTGGTGTGGTTTTGGCTGGCTGGCTGGCTGGCTGGCTGTGTGTGTGTACGACGGGAAGGGGGAGGCGGCGGTGGATAGTGCAGTAGTTGTGTCGTTGGCACGGGCGTCGGGTGCGGCTGTGCGTAGTGGCGGAAAGGTGTCGGTTGCGGGAAGCGAGGCCGTCGTTGGCGGTGTCGCGTGCCTTCGTGAATCGAGTGGGGGCGGGGAAAGGAGCAGCGTGCCGCTGCGTCGTGGCCGTTAGCCAGAGGCTGTGCTTTGATAGTTTTGTGGACGGTTCGTGCGAGGCGATTTGTTGCCTGCCCTATGTTTGTTTGTTTGTTGTTTTGGAGACGACGACTGGTTGGTGGCGTGCGCGCGAGCGAAGTGGCGGTGTGCGTTTCCCGTGTCGACTGCCGGCCGGCGACAGGTGCGCCGTCGGTGGGGTGGGTGGCCGGCACAAGTAGGGGCGGCGGCGTCGTTGCGGTGTGTTTGTGTTGTCGGCGACAGCTGTTTGTGCGGTGCGTGTGAATGGTGGTGCAAACGTGTGCTGGCGTTGAGGCTGCGACCGCGGCGTGTTGTTGGTTGATGTTGAACAGCGGCTGTGTGCGGTGGTGGTGTTGCCGCACGTGCATCCGGCCCGGCGCGGAAAGCGCAGTTGCGGCGGCCCTTCGGTGCCAGCCACGTCGCGTGAGCGGCGGGTTGCTCTGGTCGACACGTGGTGCTCTGGTTTGTTGTTTGGTGCCCTTTGGCCGGTGGGTGGTCCGTGTGTCTCGGTATCTGGTCGTGGTCGTGCTGCCCGTTTGTCGGCGTTGTCCTGTGGCTTCGCTTTTGTTTTTGCGGCGTGCCGACGACCCGACGCGACCTTTACACCCAAAGTGTGGCGCCCGAAGGTGAACCAACGTCGTAATCCGACCTGGGCGCTTAAGCTCTAAGCCTAAGCTGAGCGAACCGAACCTGTAGCGTTGCGTAGCGTGAGGTGCGGTGAGGTCAGCCTCAGCGCCAAGTAAGCCAAGCTGTCCGGCCGTGAGGTGGGTGGGTAGGTAGGTGCGGCTGCTGCGGCCACCTGACGCCCGACGTGTGTTTGAATGCTTAACCTAAGTTTGAGGCTTAACCTAACCCAAGTGGCCTTAACCTAACCTAACCTAACCTAACCTCTGACGCCGACGTGTGTTTGAATGCTTAACCTAAGTTTGACGCTTAACCTAACACCGACCCTTAACCTAACCGAGGTGCCCCTAACCTAACCTTAATGTAACGTAACCTAACCTAACCTCTGACGCCTGACGTGTGTTTTGAATGCTTAACCTAACCCAAGTGCCCTTAACCTAACCCACGTCCACCGAACCTAACCGAGACGTGTGAACCTAATGTCTAACTCGTAACGCGTGATGTTGGCTGTCGTGTGTGCTGACGGCAGATTGGGTTGGTCTGTAGTTGCGGATTTCGGGTTTGCCTCGGGCGAGGGGTTGGCTCGTAAGCGGCGAGGGGCGCTCCGGCGGAGCATGTTGCTTTGCAGGCGGCGCCCGTTTTTGCGGCGGGCACAATTGAAATTGTTGGGAAACGAACGAAAGGGCTGTGAATGTTGGCGGGCGAGAGGAGGAGGACGTGGCCCGACGGCTGCGGGCCGATCGGGAAACGGTGGGAGGGCGATGGGGCGGCGGAGGTGCGTTTGCACGGCCGTCATCGCCGCACGCCTCCGCTTGTGTGGCTGTGGCGCCGGCCGCGCTGGCCGGGCTGCCGCGGCGACGGTGCGGGGCTTTTGCCGAAGGTTTGGCCATTGTGGCCGGTCGCCGGCTGGGGCTGTGGGGGCGGCATTTGGGCGTGGGCGGCGATTCTCGGCGGGCCGACCCAGGCTGTAGCGCGCGGTGGCTGCAGTTTGGCCGTGGTTTGCGGCGCTGCCGTGGCGACTGGTTGGCGACTGTGGTGTGGCTGTGTGTAGCCCCATCCTCGGTGGTTTGAAAGGCGCGGGTGGTTGTGGCGCAGGTGTGGGGCTGCTCCGCACAGGCTGTCGGACGTTGGGCGGTAGCAAGCGCGGGAGGCGCGGCGCGGCGGCGCGCAGAGTGGCGGCCGCTCTCTCGGCCGTCCGCGCCCGCCCGCGACACTGGCTGGGCCTGTGCGTCGAGGCGGCTATTCCTCTGCTGTGCGCTCCGCTCGCTGCGTGTCTCCTCTCGCTCTCGCTGCTCGCTGTGTGTTAACGCGCGTCGTCGAAATGGCAGATCAGGCGGCTACGAACGAGACTGCTGCGGCACCCGCCGCCACCGGCACTACGAAGAAGGCAAAGTCTGCGTCGTCTGCGAAGAAGCCGCGCGCCAAGCCTGCGCACCCGCGCACCTCTGAGATGGTGACGGCCGCCATCAAGAGTCTGAAGGAGCGCGGCGGATCGTCGCTGCAGGCGATCAAGAAGTACATTGCCGCGCACTACAAGCTGGACGCGGAGAAGCTGGCGCCGTTTATCAAGAAGTACCTCAAGTCGGCCGTGGTGGCGGGCGAGCTGGTGCAGACGAAGGGGAAGGGCGCGTCCGGCTCTTTCAAGCTTGCCGGCGCCGGCGGCGGGGCGGCTGAGGGCGGCAAGGCTCGTGCTGGCGGTGCCAAGAAGAAGCGCGCCGCTCCGGCCAGCAAGGAGAAGAAGGGCGCCCGTGCGGCCGGCGCAAAGAAGGCTGGTGGCGTGAAGGCGGCGACTGGTCGGAAGGCGGGCGCCGCCAAGAAGGCGTCTGCGGCGTCGGCCGCTCCCGCCGGTGCGAAGAAGGCGGCTGCTGCCAAGCCGGCCAAGGCCAAGTCGCCGTCGAAGGCGAAGAAGGCCGCCAAGGTTCCGACGAAGAAGCCGAAGGCGCCGCGCCCGAAGAAGGCGACGACGCCGTCTAAGGCGAAGGCTTCGCCCAAGAAGAAGAAGTAGAGAGGAATGGGAAAGGAAGGGTTGGCGGTTGACTCCGTCGTCCGCACCCCCCGTCCCCGTCGTCTAGTGGCGCGCAACAGACGCGCGGCCCAAAACGGCCCTTCTCAGGGCCATCAAAGCACGTCGGGAAGGTTTTGATTGTCGTGTTTGTGTTGCGGTGTGGTTGTGTCGTCTGGCGTTTCTGTATGCCCGTGTGTGGATACTGTTTGCGTGCCGTGGTGGTTGGATTGCGGGGGGGGGGTCGGTGGCGGGTGCGGGCGGCGGTAGCGGTTTTGTCGTTGCGGTTGATTGTCGCCGTTTTTTTTTTTTGGTCGCGGCCGGCCGACGGTTGGTTTTGTGTCATGTTGTTTGAATACTTTGGTTGGCCTGCCTGCCGTCTTCTCGGATGTGTCTTGTCTTGTGTGTGTGTTCTTGCAACGGGGGCGGGGGACGTTGAGATGTGGAAAGGGTCGGTGGCGTTGGACGTGCCTGGCTTTTTGTTTCGTTTTCTTTTCGAAACGAAGCGGCGGCCGGCCGTGTGGTTGACGGCGTCGGCCGATGGGTATTGTGCGCTTTGAGCGCCGCGCCGGGGAGGCATGATGTTGATTGTTGCGCGCGCCAGCAAGCTGGCAGGGGAGAGCGGCTGTGGCGGACGGACGGGAAGTGGAAGTGGTGTTTTGTCTTTGGTTCTGTGGTTGTGGGGCGAGAGGCGACCGACAAAGTTTGCTCGCGACGGAGTGATGTTAGTGGCCCTTAAAAGGGCCGTTTTGTTTGTTGCGTGCGTGGGCGGTGCCCAGCGGCTGGCGCGGTGTTTAGGCGCGCTCGCCGCGGATGCGGCGCGCGAGCTGGATGTCCTTGGGCATGATGGTGACGCGCTTGGCGTGGATTGCGCACAGGTTGGTGTCTTCGAAGAGGCCGACGAGGTAGGCCTCGCTGGCCTCCTGCAGGGCCATGACCGCGGAGCTCTGGAAGCGCAGGTCGGTCTTGAAGTCCTGGGCGATCTCGCGCACTAGGCGCTGGAATGGCAGCTTGCGGATGAGCAGCTCTGTGCTCTTCTGGTAGCGCCTGATTTCTCGCAGGGCGACGGTGCCCGGCCTGTAGCGGTGGGGCTTCTTGACGCCGCCGGTGGCGGGCGCGCTCTTCCTCGCCGCCTTGGTGGCGAGCTGTTTGCGCGGCGCCTTTCCGCCGGTGGACTTGCGGGCCGTTTGCTTTGTGCGGGCCATAGCGGTAGCGGTTAGCGGAGCGGCGTGGAGGCGAGCGAGGTGCTGCGTCGGGTGCTGCCTTGACGACACGGGCGCGCGCCAGCCACCGTGGTGCGCTTATATGCCCTCGGTTGCGCGTGGTGGGGGGAGGGCGGGCCAGAGTCTATATAGGGGGGCTGGCGCGTGCGCCGGGCGCAGACCGTAGCCGACTCGCTAGCGCCGGGTGAGGAGCCAGCCGCTGCAGCAGACGCTTTGCTTGCCTTGAGCTTTTTGAGGATTTAGAAGAGATGACTGGCCGCGGCAAGGGAGGAAAGGGGCTCGGCAAGGGTGGCGCCAAGCGGCACCGCAAGGTGTTGCGCGACAACATCCAGGGCATCACGAAGCCCGCGATCCGCCGCCTGGCTCGCAGGGGCGGCGTGAAGCGCATCTCTGGTCTGATCTACGAGGAGACCCGCGGAGTGCTGAAGGTGTTCCTGGAGAACGTGATCCGCGACGCGGTGACGTACACTGAGCACGCCAAGCGCAAGACTGTGACGGCCATGGACGTGGTGTACGCCCTGAAGAGGCAGGGGCGCACCCTGTACGGTTTCGGCGGTTAGGCGCGTCGCAGCCGGTGTGCTGTGCCGCGTTGGCCTTCCCGCGGCCGTGGGAGAGACGAAAACGGCCCTTTTCAGGGCCACCACACTGTTCGGAAATTGAAAAGTGCGAAAGAGTCTGTGTTGTTGCTGCGTGTGTTGCCTGCCTGCCTTGTTTCTTTCATTCTTCATTTCGTTTGCGTTTGACTGACGTGACGTGACTGGGAGAAAGGAAAGGAAGCGGGTCTTGTGGCTGTGTGTGTGTGTGTGTGTGTGTGTGTGTGTGTGTGTGTGTGTGTGCGTGCGCGCGCGCGCGAGAGAGGGCGTTGTGTGTTTGTTTTGTTTATCGATCGATGGAGACGCCGGGCTGTGTGTTGTTGTTGTTGTTGTTGTTGTTGTTGTGCGAGAGGCGGTGAATATTTGCGTGGTTTTGGCTGTGTGTTTGCGGCGGCGTTGGAGTTGCCGAGGCAAGGCGTGCCCATAGGCGGCCGGATCAGCTGTTTCGTTTGTATGGGGCGCGCGGGAGTGGAGGGCGGTGTGTCGACACGCTCGTTTAACAGTTGGTGATTATTGCTGTCGTTGTCGTTTGGAAGGCGACTGTGCGTGCGTGGAGGTGCTTGAGGCAAACGAAAAACAAAAGAGAAACGTGTGTGTGGCCACACGGGCTGTGGACGACAAGATGGCGGCGGCTCTTCTTGTTGTTCTTCTCTCTTTCCTTTAGTCCTCTACCGTTAGAGGGGGAGTTGGTGGAGGTTATTGTCGCCTGTGGACATTTGCTCCTCTTTTCTGTGTGTTGTTCTTATCTTTGGTAGTGTGCTTTTTCGGACGTTGCTGTTTGTTGAGAGTGATTATGTGTTCTGTTTGTGCTACTGCTGGAGTAGCGACTCGGGTCTTGCACATCTGTCCCTGTGGTGTTCATATTGCCCAAGGGTCAAGACGTAATAGTCATTTTCTGAATTCCGCGCGGTGGCGTAGAACGCTTGTGCCAGGGCGCGGAATCGTGTTGTGGGTGGTTGTAGGCAGGTCTGCCGCGGGGACGTGTAAGGCCCGTCGTAGAGCGCTCTGCTTTGGACCCTTCTGTAGGCGATGCATCGTCGACCTGGCTGCATAGCCCCTATAGAGGGCGCGCATATTTCCAGTATCGCTACCCCTGTTGCGGGGTCGAGGGAACAGGGGTACAGGATCTGCATCCTGGCGTGAGCGTTTGTGCCAAGTTGCCCTATGTGACACTTCGATGTCAGGCGTGACACCGAGGTACCTCGCAGAATATCTGCCCCTGCAATCGTAGCAGTTGGTATGGTCTTCTTGCCGGCGGCGGCTGTGGAAGTGAAGTTAAGTTAAAGTAAAGTAAAGTAAAGCAAAGCGCGGCGAGGACGACTGAAATTTTGCTTTGGACGTAGGTTTGTGTGGTGGCCCTGAAAAGGGCCGATTGTTGTGAGCCGAGCCGGGCCGGCAAAGCGCGTTGCGTGCAGGGGAGCACGCAGCGCTGCTGGGCGGCGGGTCCGCGTGCCGATTGCCTGGCCTCTCTGTTTAGGCCTTCTTCTCGGTCTTCTTTGGCAGCAGGACGGCCTGGATGTTGGGCAGGACACCACCCTGTGCGATGGTGACGCCCGACAGGAGCTTGTTGAGCTCCTCGTCGTTGCGGATGGCAAGCTGCAGGTGGCGCGGGATGATGCGCGTCTTCTTGTTGTCGCGGGCCGCGTTTCCGGCCAGCTCGAGCACCTCAGCCGCGAGGTACTCCATGACGGCGGCGAGGTAGACGGGCGCCCCGGCGCCGACGCGCTCGGCGTAGTTTCCCTTGCGCAGGAGGCGGTGGATTCTGCCGACCGGGAACTGGAGCCCGGCCCTGCTTGAGCGGGACTTTGACTTGCCCTTGACTTTGCCTCCCTTTCCGCGTCCGGACATGGCGATGCGCTGTGGTGTAAAAAAACGAGACGAGACGAAGGACGGTGCGAGCCGCAGCGAGTCGAGCAGCGGAGTGGCGGCGCCGCCAGGGGTGGGGGTCCTTTATGCTCTCGGGTGCGGCGGCCGGTTGCGCTCGCGGCCCATTGGTCGGCGGCCGCAACGGGGCGAGCTGGTAAAGGTGCGGCGGCGGGGCGCGCTGGGTGCCACTGTGTGGGGAGACGCTGACTAGAGCGGAGCGCTTGCTGCTGGTGTTGCTGCCGTACGTTCTTGTTTGTTTGCGATGCCGCCCAAGACTAGCGGGAAGGCCGCCAAGAAGGCTGGCAAGGCGCAGAAGAACATTTCGAAGGGCGACAAGAAGAAGAAGCGCAAGAGGAAGGAGAGCTATGCCATCTACATCTACAAGGTGCTGAAGCAGGTGCACCCTGACACGGGCATCTCGTCGAAGGCGATGAGCATCATGAACAGCTTCGTGAACGACATTTTCGAGCGCATCGCGGCCGAGGCGTCTCGCCTGGCGCACTACAACAAGCGCTCGACCATCACGTCCCGCGAGATCCAGACCGCTGTGCGGCTGTTGCTGCCTGGCGAGCTGGCCAAGCACGCCGTGAGCGAGGGCACGAAGGCGGTGACCAAGTACACGAGCTCCAAGTAAGGAGGTGGCTCTGGAATGGAAGGAGATCCTCCGTTGCGAGAGCGGCAAAACGGCCCTTTTCAGGGCCACCAAATGGCCTTTGCGGGAAGGGCGGAATTGTTGTTGTTGTTGTTTTTGTTTTGTTTTGTGTGTGAGTGGGTGGACGGTGGCAATAGCTACCGCTTTGGTTGCGACGCGACGGGGTGGGGTGGCCGATGCGATGAATAATTTGATTGTTTATGGGGCGCGTCGCGTGTCGCGTGTTGCGGGGTGCGGCCACGGTGTGACGTGGAATGGAGGCACGTGCGCACAAGTCGTTGTCTGCGAGGGGGGGGGGGGGAAGTGCGATCGGTGATGTGCCCTTTGGATGGAGGTGCCGGTTAGTTACGTGACGGGTGGAAACGACACGCGATTGTTGGGAATGTCAGTGTGTAACGACGGCCGTTTGCGGGTCGGTTTGCACGCCATATATGGCGAGGGTGAAATGTGTCTGTAAATGCAGCGTGGAGGCGTGTGAGTGACGTTTAAATGTGAACGCGCATTGAGACACACCACTGTGTATTGCATTGTACGGGCGACACGCACGATGATATGTACCTTTCCCCCGACTCTGATTTCGATAGTCGTGTCTGACCGACTGTGTCTGCTTGTGTGCGTACGACGCACGCACACCGACGTCGTCATTGAAGATGCATGCTCGCGTGTCCAGTGCAGTACAGTAGAGTAAGCGCGACGCTAGAAGACGACGGTCGCTTTGGCGAATGTGCGTACACGTGTTTGTGTGTATGTCGGTGATGTGGTCCGATCCGTCGCCTCTGGGAAACTGTCGATCGGCGCGGTACACCGGACGTCTTGAACACCCGTCATACCGTCATACCGTCATACCGTTGGTACACCGTCGCGCTGAGAACGGTTACCGAAAGGTGAACGAACCTCTGATCGGTCGAATGTCTGGGCAGAACGTGAGGAGAGAATGGTGGAGGAAAGGACAGAGGGGAAAAAACAAATATATATATAGAGAGAGAGAGAGAGAGAGAGAGAGAGAGAGAGAAAACGGAAAAAAAACCAAACAAAACGGAGAAACGCAGTGTAGAGCAACGGAACGTTCCCGTGTCGGAGGTGTATTGTAGCCGCACTGAAATGCGCGTAACGGCGCGGCGGCAAGTGTCTGCCGTGGTGAACGTTACCTTTGACGGCTGAATTGTGCGTTGCGTTGCTTTGCTTTCCCGGATGTGTATGTAACGTAACGTTCGTTGAGATGGTTCTGAGGAAGAATGTACGACAGTGCCCGTGCCGTCTATGTTCGTGTGCAAAGCCATTGTGTGTGTGTGTGTGTGTGTGTGTGTTGTTTTGAGAATTGCGTCCGGGAATGGCGGTGGGCGTGCCCTGCATGTGGCCCGGAAGGCTGTTCGTTTCGCGGTAGTGTGTGGACAGGGGAGGGGCACGCGTAACGCTGCTGGCATGGCATGGCATGGCATTCGGGAGATGGGAGGGGGCAAACGAAGAAAACAAGACGCGGAGGCTATAAAGACGGGGAGGGGCGCGGTGTGGGTGGCTTGCGCTGCGCTCGGCTGGCGCGTGCGGCGTTGTTTTTGTGCAAAAGAAGAGAAAACGAATGGGTTGCCGGGAGGGGGCCGTTGTGGTGTAGCCGCAGACGCGGCTGTCAGTGAACGTGGTGAGACCGAGGGATGCGGGAGGGGCGGGGGCGGGGAAGACGCTAGAAGAAGGAGAAAAACGCTGCTGCAACCAACATAAAATGAGGCCCTTTGTAACCTGCCAGCAACAAAACAACAACAAAAAAAAAAAAAGGCGTCTATCAACATTGAATGTAAATGGAAATGGACCCAAGTGTAACCTCCCCGCACAAATAGTCGTAAGTAAGTGAGTGAGTGAGTGAGTGAGTGAGTGAGTGAGTGAATGATGATAAAAATGTGCCAGAATGTTGTTAACGTCCCTAGAAAATGAACGAACGAAGATTGATGAGAAACGCGCGATAATATGATGAATGGAAATAATGAACCATGAACATCTCAACAGACATAATTGAAAACCCGATAAACGTTGTAAGGGCAGCGCTGGCTGACCTTCGGCCCTGTGTATTCTGAAACGCCCCCCTTTGAACAACAATGTATACAAAACTGTGCTTAAACTGACACACAATATTTTGAGCGCAACGCAATCTGACTATCAAAGATCCCTGCAAAAGAATGGCCCTGAGTAACATTAAAGTACACCTGTCGGAAATCACTTACCTCACAAAAATCTTCATTACTCGAACTACTGCAATACAGCGAGCACCACTGCTGCCAGCTAAATAAGAGATTCCAAACTACGGAGGGCACTAACTACCGATAGGGATAGTTAGCAAAGTAAAGATGTTTAATAGAGAACAACAAACAATGTATTTACCCTTAATATCATCACCAGTCATAATATATGTAATTTGAAACGTCCGCCATCTCTGTCCTCACATGCACCAGTGCTGGCGGCTCACCCCTAACTGCGCAACGCTACGCGCTGTTCACATCCAGCTATAGCAGTTCATGACAACAACAATGCAAACTAGCCACAGACTGCACACAGCACAGGCAGTGATTTTCACGCGGAGCGCTACGTGGCATTACCAATATAAAAATCTAAACAAACAGCGTACGTACAAATTAGAATAAAAAGAGCAAAAGATCGTTACGTCAAAAAAAAAAAAAAAAAAAACAAAAAAGACAAAAGAGAAAAAACAAACTGCATCTATATGTGCTCTTAACTGTAGATACCTGTACACAGCGTCGTGCAATGAATGCCGGCTCACATTTAATTTTGATTGTTGGAGGAAATGCGTAGGAAATATTATTTAAATGGAAATGAATGGTTGTACTTTAAAAAAGTTTGTTTGGAAACAAAGTATTATTGGGGCATTTTGTTGTGAAGAAAATAGTTACAATTGACATACAGTATTAGATTTGCGCAATGCAGCTTCATTACCTTACCTGTAATAACAGTATGCATCGTCCCGAACGGAGACCAGAGTCGCGAGAAGAGCACGCCGCCGCCCGCTCAGTACAACCGTCCACTCGCTAATACTGTCGACTGACTACTACCTCTCCCGACCCGCCACATATAGATGACAACTGTTCCTGCCGACCCGCTACGTGCTACTAGTGTCGTGTGGCGCAGACTAGCGACGATAAGAAACGCTCTGGTCAGAGATTGTGTCGTGCCTCGCCATCGCTGGTAATGAGTACATACGTGTTTCAGCGCGCGTACCGGAAGACGCAGTGCGGAGCCAGAGACTGTGTTGTCGAGGCCGTCGACGCAGTGCATGTCGGTCGGTCGAGTGCGTGCGGGAGGGCAGAGAGGCAGCGTCGGCACGGAGATGCACGCACGGGGGCTGCGGCGTGGCGCGTTTGCGGTAGGCGCCTTTGGTGGCAACGGCCGGGACAAGCAGCGGTGTATGGTGTGGTGCGGGCCGGACAGGGGCGGAGGAGGAGGAGGAGGCGGCGCGACGATGGCATTGGGGCGGAAACGGGGACGGGGACGGCGACGGCGGATGTTGAGAGGCGTCACGCGCGGACCGACACAGACGCACAGATAGATAGGTAGGAAGAAGAAGAAGGGGCGGCTGGTGAGTGAGTGCAATTTAGGCGGTAGACACAAGAGGTCGGCACGGCATTTGCGTGATGTGGCGTTGTGACGGGGTGTGCTCGCTTGCCTCGTTTTGTTGATGCGCGCAGGAAGATGTGCAGAGCAGCGGCGGGCGGCTCGGCTCGGTTCGGTTTGGCCCGGCGGGCCGCGCTGTTGTCGCGGACGTGAGCGCCCCCTGGCGGGTGGCCGGAGGCGGCGCGGCGTGTTGGACGTGTGGCTGGCGGCAGTGCACAATTGCGAGTGGCTGGCGGTGTGGCGGTTGGCGCGTCGGGCGGCCGAGAGAGAGGAGAGGTATGTGTTTGCGGGCGCCTTTGCTGCGCGGCGTCGTGCAGGGCGGGCGGGCGGGCGCCTGTCGACTGTGTGTGTGTGTGTGTGTGTGTGTGTGTGGCGAATTGGCGGCGTTGTGCTCCGGCCGAAGGCGTCTGGAGAGGAGAGTTGGTCGTGATGTCATGTCGCGCCGTGTCATGTTTGCGAAACGGCTGCCGAGAGGTGTGGTGGTAGCGAGCCGGTCGGTGTCGGTGCGATGGGAATGTGCGTTTGGCGGTTTCGGTGTGCTTTTTGCGGCGTGAGAGTGGGGCGGGCGGGCAGGCTTGCTGTTGTTGGTTCCTTGTGTCTTGTGTGTAGCTTGATGGCAACGTGGAAGGGCGCCGGTTTCGAGCCGTGCGTGTGGTTGTCGACGTTGACTGGTTGGGGTGTGCCGTTGCACGTGCATGTTTGGGTCGTTGGTGTGGTTTTGGCTGGCTGGCTGGCTGGCTGGCTGTGTGTGTGTACGACGGGAAGGGGGAGGCGGCGGTGGATAGTGCAGTAGTTGTGTCGTTGGCACGGGCGTCGGGTGCGGCTGTGCGTAGTGGCGGAAAGGTGTCGGTTGCGGGAAGCGAGGCCGTCGTTGGCGGTGTCGCGTGCCTTCGTGAATCGAGTGGGGGCGGGGAAAGGAGCAGCGTGCCGCTGCGTCGTGGCCGTTAGCCAGAGGCTGTGCTTTGATAGTTTTGTGGACGGTTCGTGCGAGGCGATTTGTTGCCTGCCCTATGTTTGTTTGTTTGTTGTTTTGGAGACGACGACTGGTTGGTGGCGTGCGCGCGAGCGAAGTGGCGGTGTGCGTTTCCCGTGTCGACTGCCGGCCGGCGACAGGTGCGCCGTCGGTGGGGTGGGTGGCCGGCACAAGTAGGGGCGGCGGCGTCGTTGCGGTGTGTTTGTGTTGTCGGCGACAGCTGTTTGTGCGGTGCGTGTGAATGGTGGTGCAAACGTGTGCTGGCGTTGAGGCTGCGACCGCGGCGTGTTGTTGGTTGATGTTGAACAGCGGCTGTGTGCGGTGGTGGTGTTGCCGCACGTGCATCCGGCCCGGCGCGGAAAGCGCAGTTGCGGCGGCCCTTCGGTGCCAGCCACGTCGCGTGAGCGGCGGGTTGCTCTGGTCGACACGTGGTGCTCTGGTTTGTTGTTTGGTGCCCTTTGGCCGGTGGGTGGTCCGTGTGTCTCGGTATCTGGTCGTGGTCGTGCTGCCCGTTTGTCGGCGTTGTCCTGTGGCTTCGCTTTTGTTTTTGCGGCGTGCCGACGACCCGACGCGACCTTTACACCCAAAGTGTGGCGCCCGAAGGTGAACCAACGTCGTAATCCGACCTGGGCGCTTAAGCTCTAAGCCTAAGCTGAGCGAACCGAACCTGTAGCGTTGCGTAGCGTGAGGTGCGGTGAGGTCAGCCTCAGCGCCAAGTAAGCCAAGCTGTCCGGCCGTGAGGTGGGTGGGTAGGTAGGTGCGGCTGCTGCGGCCACCTGACGCCCGACGTGTGTTTGAATGCTTAACCTAAGTTTGAGGCTTAACCTAACCCAAGTGGCCTTAACCTAACCTAACCTAACCTAACCTCTGACGCCCGACGTGTGTTTGAATGCTTAACCTAAGTTTGACGCTTAACCTAACACCGACCCTTAACCTAACCGAGGTGCCCCTAACCTAACCTTAATGTAACGTAACCTAACCTAACCTCTGACGCCTGACGTGTGTTTTGAATGCTTAACCTAACCCAAGTGCCCTTAACCTAACCCACGTCCACCGAACCTAACCGAGACGTGTGAACCTAATGTCTAACTCGTAACGCGTGATGTTGGCTGTCGTGTGTGCTGACGGCAGATTGGGTTGGTCTGTAGTTGCGGATTTCGGGTTTGCCTCGGGCGAGGGGTTGGCTCGTAAGCGGCGAGGGGCGCTCCGGCGGAGCATGTTGCTTTGCAGGCGGCGCCCGTTTTTGCGGCGGGCACAATTGAAATTGTTGGGAAACGAACGAAAGGGCTGTGAATGTTGGCGGGCGAGAGGAGGAGGACGTGGCCCGACGGCTGCGGGCCGATCGGGAAACGGTGGGAGGGCGATGGGGCGGCGGAGGTGCGTTTGCACGGCCGTCATCGCCGCACGCCTCCGCTTGTGTGGCTGTGGCGCCGGCCGCGCTGGCCGGGCTGCCGCGGCGACGGTGCGGGGCTTTTGCCGAAGGTTTGGCCATTGTGGCCGGTCGCCGGCTGGGGCTGTGGGGGCGGCATTTGGGCGTGGGCGGCGATTCTCGGCGGGCCGACCCAGGCTGTAGCGCGCGGTGGCTGCAGTTTGGCCGTGGTTTGCGGCGCTGCCGTGGCGACTGGTTGGCGACTGTGGTGTGGCTGTGTGTAGCCCCATCCTCGGTGGTTTGAAAGGCGCGGGTGGTTGTGGCGCAGGTGTGGGGCTGCTCCGCACAGGCTGTCGGACGTTGGGCGGTAGCAAGCGCGGGAGGCGCGGCGCGGCGGCGCGCAGAGTGGCGGCCGCTCTCTCGGCCGTCCGCGCCCGCCCGCGACACTGGCTGGGCCTGTGCGTCGAGGCGGCTATTCCTCTGCTGTGCGCTCCGCTCGCTGCGTGTCTCCTCTCGCTCTCGCTGCTCGCTGTGTGTTAACGCGCGTCGTCGAAATGGCAGATCAGGCGGCTACGAACGAGACTGCTGCGGCACCCGCCGCCACCGGCACTACGAAGAAGGCAAAGTCTGCGTCGTCTGCGAAGAAGCCGCGCGCCAAGCCTGCGCACCCGCGCACCTCTGAGATGGTGACGGCCGCCATCAAGAGTCTGAAGGAGCGCGGCGGATCGTCGCTGCAGGCGATCAAGAAGTACATTGCCGCGCACTACAAGCTGGACGCGGAGAAGCTGGCGCCGTTTATCAAGAAGTACCTCAAGTCGGCCGTGGTGGCGGGCGAGCTGGTGCAGACGAAGGGGAAGGGCGCGTCCGGCTCTTTCAAGCTTGCCGGCGCCGGCGGCGGGGCGGCTGAGGGCGGCAAGGCTCGTGCTGGCGGTGCCAAGAAGAAGCGCGCCGCTCCGGCCAGCAAGGAGAAGAAGGGCGCCCGTGCGGCCGGCGCAAAGAAGGCTGGTGGCGTGAAGGCGGCGACTGGTCGGAAGGCGGGCGCCGCCAAGAAGGCGTCTGCGGCGTCGGCCGCTCCCGCCGGTGCGAAGAAGGCGGCTGCTGCCAAGCCGGCCAAGGCCAAGTCGCCGTCGAAGGCGAAGAAGGCCGCCAAGGTTCCGACGAAGAAGCCGAAGGCGCCGCGCCCGAAGAAGGCGACGACGCCGTCTAAGGCGAAGGCTTCGCCCAAGAAGAAGAAGTAGAGAGGAATGGGAAAGGAAGGGTTGGCGGTTGACTCCGTCGTCCGCACCCCCCGTCCCCGTCGTCTAGTGGCGCGCAACAGACGCGCGGCCCAAAACGGCCCTTCTCAGGGCCATCAAAGCACGTCGGGAAGGTTTTGATTGTCGTGTTTGTGTTGCGGTGTGGTTGTGTCGTCTGGCGTTTCTGTATGCCCGTGTGTGGATACTGTTTGCGTGCCGTGGTGGTTGGATTGCGGGGGGGGGGTCGGTGGCGGGTGCGGGCGGCGGTAGCGGTTTTGTCGTTGCGGTTGATTGTCGCCGTTTTTTTTTTTTGGTCGCGGCCGGCCGACGGTTGGTTTTGTGTCATGTTGTTTGAATACTTTGGTTGGCCTGCCTGCCGTCTTCTCGGATGTGTCTTGTCTTGTGTGTGTGTTCTTGCAACGGGGGCGGGGGACGTTGAGATGTGGAAAGGGTCGGTGGCGTTGGACGTGCCTGGCTTTTTGTTTCGTTTTCTTTTCGAAACGAAGCGGCGGCCGGCCGTGTGGTTGACGGCGTCGGCCGATGGGTATTGTGCGCTTTGAGCGCCGCGCCGGGGAGGCATGATGTTGATTGTTGCGCGCGCCAGCAAGCTGGCAGGGGAGAGCGGCTGTGGCGGACGGACGGGAAGTGGAAGTGGTGTTTTGTCTTTGGTTCTGTGGTTGTGGGGCGAGAGGCGACCGACAAAGTTTGCTCGCGACGGAGTGATGTTAGTGGCCCTTAAAAGGGCCGTTTTGTTTGTTGCGTGCGTGGGCGGTGCCCAGCGGCTGGCGCGGTGTTTAGGCGCGCTCGCCGCGGATGCGGCGCGCGAGCTGGATGTCCTTGGGCATGATGGTGACGCGCTTGGCGTGGATTGCGCACAGGTTGGTGTCTTCGAAGAGGCCGACGAGGTAGGCCTCGCTGGCCTCCTGCAGGGCCATGACCGCGGAGCTCTGGAAGCGCAGGTCGGTCTTGAAGTCCTGGGCGATCTCGCGCACTAGGCGCTGGAATGGCAGCTTGCGGATGAGCAGCTCTGTGCTCTTCTGGTAGCGCCTGATTTCTCGCAGGGCGACGGTGCCCGGCCTGTAGCGGTGGGGCTTCTTGACGCCGCCGGTGGCGGGCGCGCTCTTCCTCGCCGCCTTGGTGGCGAGCTGTTTGCGCGGCGCCTTTCCGCCGGTGGACTTGCGGGCCGTTTGCTTTGTGCGGGCCATAGCGGTAGCGGTTAGCGGAGCGGCGTGGAGGCGAGCGAGGTGCTGCGTCGGGTGCTGCCTTGACGACACGGGCGCGCGCCAGCCACCGTGGTGCGCTTATATGCCCTCGGTTGCGCGTGGTGGGGGGAGGGCGGGCCAGAGTCTATATAGGGGGGCTGGCGCGTGCGCCGGGCGCAATGGCCGCCCCACGCCCTGGCGTCGAGACGGACGTCCCACCCCCCCGTTCCCACGGGAGTGGTGGTCCATGCCGTCGAGAAGCCGCCACGGACGACGCACTGGCTGCCTTCCACACTGCCCTTGCGGCCGAGAGGGCCGCCATGAGGGAGGAACTCGTGGCTGTTCACCGTCAGCTGCAACAGCTGCGTGAGGAGCTGCGGGTCCTCAAGAAGACGCCTACCCCCACCGCCAGCTCCACTGCGAGTCGGCAAGCAGGGGTCGACGCCTCCACCCAGACGGAGCCACCTGCGCCGCCAGTTGACGAGACGGGCGTCGTAGTGGCTCCCATGGACATCGAGGTGGAGCAGCCTGCTCTCCCTCCCGACGGGGAGGTCGAGCCGCGGGCACACGACGAGGAGGCGCACACCGAGACACCACCACTTGCTGCAGCGGAGGCTGGATGGCTGCCGCTCCCCAAGGCGGGCAGCGTGCAGCCAGTGCTGCAGAAGGTCGCCGCGTCTCTTCGTGACGGGTCATACCCGCACCTAGACAACCCCTATCCGTTCACTCCGCCCGACAGGACGAAACCGGCCCTTCCTCACCAGCCCTACGAACCAGTCAGGACCAACAAGGCTCTCAGAGGACTGGTATCGAGGAAGGACCTAAACATCATCAACAAGCACCCTGTCTTCACGCCCACGGACTGGGAACTCATCTTCGAGGCCTCAGCACCGGGCGTGACGCCTGGGAAACCGAGTCCACGAATAGAAGACCATCCAGCTTACCAGGAACTCATGGAACTCGGAAAGCTCGGAGAGAACCTCACCAAGGAGGCAATGGTTCAATACATTCTACGAAATAAAGATTTCGTAGATAACCCACGACCCCTACAGCCAATGGATGCTACGCATCCGAGAGGCCAGCCCGAATAAGCCAGTACCCTCTCGTACCAGCACGTCAATTTCAGCAGGAATAGCACCTAGATGCTTACACTGCACCATCTCGAGCATAGGATTGCTCGCTAGTAGAAGTGAGTGAGTGGCGCCGGGCGCAGACCGTAGCCGACTCGCTAGCGCCGGGTGAGGAGCCAGCCGCTGCAGCAGACGCTTTGCTTGCCTTGAGCTTTTTGAGGATTTAGAAGAGATGACTGGCCGCGGCAAGGGAGGAAAGGGGCTCGGCAAGGGTGGCGCCAAGCGGCACCGCAAGGTGTTGCGCGACAACATCCAGGGCATCACGAAGCCCGCGATCCGCCGCCTGGCTCGCAGGGGCGGCGTGAAGCGCATCTCTGGTCTGATCTACGAGGAGACCCGCGGAGTGCTGAAGGTGTTCCTGGAGAACGTGATCCGCGACGCGGTGACGTACACTGAGCACGCCAAGCGCAAGACTGTGACGGCCATGGACGTGGTGTACGCCCTGAAGAGGCAGGGGCGCACCCTGTACGGTTTCGGCGGTTAGGCGCGTCGCAGCCGGTGTGCTGTGCCGCGTTGGCCTTCCCGCGGCCGTGGGAGAGACGAAAACGGCCCTTTTCAGGGCCACCACACTGTTCGGAAATTGAAAAGTGCGAAAGAGTCTGTGTTGTTGCTGCGTGTGTTGCCTGCCTGCCTTGTTTCTTTCATTCTTCATTTCGTTTGCGTTTGACTGACGTGACGTGACTGGGAGAAAGGAAAGGAAGCGGGTCTTGTGGCTGTGTGTGTGTGTGTGTGTGTGTGTGTGTGTGTGTGTGTGTGTGTGCGTGCGCGCGCGCGCGAGAGAGGGCGTTGTGTGTTTGTTTTGTTTATCGATCGATGGAGACGCCGGGCTGTGTGTTGTTGTTGTTGTTGTTGTTGTTGTTGTGCGAGAGGCGGTGAATATTTGCGTGGTTTTGGCTGTGTGTTTGCGGCGGCGTTGGAGTTGCCGAGGCAAGGCGTGCCCATAGGCGGCCGGATCAGCTGTTTCGTTTGTATGGGGCGCGCGGGAGTGGAGGGCGGTGTGTCGACACGCTCGTTTAACAGTTGGTGATTATTGCTGTCGTTGTCGTTTGGAAGGCGACTGTGCGTGCGTGGAGGTGCTTGAGGCAAACGAAAAACAAAAGAGAAACGTGTGTGTGGCCACACGGGCTGTGGACGACAAGATGGCGGCGGCTCTTCTTGTTGTTCTTCTCTCTTTCCTTTAGTCCTCTACCGTTAGAGGGGGAGTTGGTGGAGGTTATTGTCGCCTGTGGACATTTGCTCCTCTTTTCTGTGTGTTGTTCTTATCTTTGGTAGTGTGCTTTTTCGGACGTTGCTGTTTGTTGAGAGTGATTATGTGTTCTGTTTGTGCTACTGCTGGAGTAGCGACTCGGGTCTTGCACATCTGTCCCTGTGGTGTTCATATTGCCCAAGGGTCAAGACGTAATAGTCATTTTCTGAATTCCGCGCGGTGGCGTAGAACGCTTGTGCCAGGGCGCGGAATCGTGTTGTGGGTGGTTGTAGGCAGGTCTGCCGCGGGGACGTGTAAGGCCCGTCGTAGAGCGCTCTGCTTTGGACCCTTCTGTAGGCGATGCATCGTCGACCTGGCTGCATAGCCCCTATAGAGGGCGCGCATATTTCCAGTATCGCTACCCCTGTTGCGGGGTCGAGGGAACAGGGGTACAGGATCTGCATCCTGGCGTGAGCGTTTGTGCCAAGTTGCCCTATGTGACACTTCGATGTCAGGCGTGACACCGAGGTACCTCGCAGAATATCTGCCCCTGCAATCGTAGCAGTTGGTATGGTCTTCTTGCCGGCGGCGGCTGTGGAAGTGAAGTTAAGTTAAAGTAAAGTAAAGTAAAGCAAAGCGCGGCGAGGACGACTGAAATTTTGCTTTGGACGTAGGTTTGTGTGGTGGCCCTGAAAAGGGCCGATTGTTGTGAGCCGAGCCGGGCCGGCAAAGCGCGTTGCGTGCAGGGGAGCACGCAGCGCTGCTGGGCGGCGGGTCCGCGTGCCGATTGCCTGGCCTCTCTGTTTAGGCCTTCTTCTCGGTCTTCTTTGGCAGCAGGACGGCCTGGATGTTGGGCAGGACACCACCCTGTGCGATGGTGACGCCCGACAGGAGCTTGTTGAGCTCCTCGTCGTTGCGGATGGCAAGCTGCAGGTGGCGCGGGATGATGCGCGTCTTCTTGTTGTCGCGGGCCGCGTTTCCGGCCAGCTCGAGCACCTCAGCCGCGAGGTACTCCATGACGGCGGCGAGGTAGACGGGCGCCCCGGCGCCGACGCGCTCGGCGTAGTTTCCCTTGCGCAGGAGGCGGTGGATTCTGCCGACCGGGAACTGGAGCCCGGCCCTGCTTGAGCGGGACTTTGACTTGCCCTTGACTTTGCCTCCCTTTCCGCGTCCGGACATGGCGATGCGCTGTGGTGTAAAAAAACGAGACGAGACGAAGGACGGTGCGAGCCGCAGCGAGTCGAGCAGCGGAGTGGCGGCGCCGCCAGGGGTGGGGGTCCTTTATGCTCTCGGGTGCGGCGGCCGGTTGCGCTCGCGGCCCATTGGTCGGCGGCCGCAACGGGGCGAGCTGGTAAAGGTGCGGCGGCGGGGCGCGCTGGGTGCCACTGTGTGGGGAGACGCTGACTAGAGCGGAGCGCTTGCTGCTGGTGTTGCTGCCGTACGTTCTTGTTTGTTTGCGATGCCGCCCAAGACTAGCGGGAAGGCCGCCAAGAAGGCTGGCAAGGCGCAGAAGAACATTTCGAAGGGCGACAAGAAGAAGAAGCGCAAGAGGAAGGAGAGCTATGCCATCTACATCTACAAGGTGCTGAAGCAGGTGCACCCTGACACGGGCATCTCGTCGAAGGCGATGAGCATCATGAACAGCTTCGTGAACGACATTTTCGAGCGCATCGCGGCCGAGGCGTCTCGCCTGGCGCACTACAACAAGCGCTCGACCATCACGTCCCGCGAGATCCAGACCGCTGTGCGGCTGTTGCTGCCTGGCGAGCTGGCCAAGCACGCCGTGAGCGAGGGCACGAAGGCGGTGACCAAGTACACGAGCTCCAAGTAAGGAGGTGGCTCTGGAATGGAAGGAGATCCTCCGTTGCGAGAGCGGCAAAACGGCCCTTTTCAGGGCCACCAAATGGCCTTTGCGGGAAGGGCGGAATTGTTGTTGTTGTTGTTTTTGTTTTGTTTTGTGTGTGAGTGGGTGGACGGTGGCAATAGCTACCGCTTTGGTTGCGACGCGACGGGGTGGGGTGGCCGATGCGATGAATAATTTGATTGTTTATGGGGCGCGTCGCGTGTCGCGTGTTGCGGGGTGCGGCCACGGTGTGACGTGGAATGGAGGCACGTGCGCACAAGTCGTTGTCTGCGAGGGGGGGGGGGGGAAGTGCGATCGGTGATGTGCCCTTTGGATGGAGGTGCCGGTTAGTTACGTGACGGGTGGAAACGACACGCGATTGTTGGGAATGTCAGTGTGTAACGACGGCCGTTTGCGGGTCGGTTTGCACGCCATATATGGCGAGGGTGAAATGTGTCTGTAAATGCAGCGTGGAGGCGTGTGAGTGACGTTTAAATGTGAACGCGCATTGAGACACACCACTGTGTATTGCATTGTACGGGCGACACGCACGATGATATGTACCTTTCCCCCGACTCTGATTTCGATAGTCGTGTCTGACCGACTGTGTCTGCTTGTGTGCGTACGACGCACGCACACCGACGTCGTCATTGAAGATGCATGCTCGCGTGTCCAGTGCAGTACAGTAGAGTAAGCGCGACGCTAGAAGACGACGGTCGCTTTGGCGAATGTGCGTACACGTGTTTGTGTGTATGTCGGTGATGTGGTCCGATCCGTCGCCTCTGGGAAACTGTCGATCGGCGCGGTACACCGGACGTCTTGAACACCCGTCATACCGTCATACCGTCATACCGTTGGTACACCGTCGCGCTGAGAACGGTTACCGAAAGGTGAACGAACCTCTGATCGGTCGAATGTCTGGGCAGAACGTGAGGAGAGAATGGTGGAGGAAAGGACAGAGGGGAAAAAACAAATATATATATAGAGAGAGAGAGAGAGAGAGAGAGAGAGAGAAAACGGAAAAAAAACCAAACAAAACGGAGAAACGCAGTGTAGAGCAACGGAACGTTCCCGTGTCGGAGGTGTATTGTAGCCGCACTGAAATGCGCGTAACGGCGCGGCGGCAAGTGTCTGCCGTGGTGAACGTTACCTTTGACGGCTGAATTGTGCGTTGCGTTGCTTTGCTTTCCCGGATGTGTATGTAACGTAACGTTCGTTGAGATGGTTCTGAGGAAGAATGTACGACAGTGCCCGTGCCGTCTATGTTCGTGTGCAAAGCCATTGTGTGTGTGTGTGTGTGTGTGTGTGTTGTTTTGAGAATTGCGTCCGGGAATGGCGGTGGGCGTGCCCTGCATGTGGCCCGGAAGGCTGTTCGTTTCGCGGTAGTGTGTGGACAGGGGAGGGGCACGCGTAACGCTGCTGGCATGGCATGGCATGGCATTCGGGAGATGGGAGGGGGCAAACGAAGAAAACAAGACGCGGAGGCTATAAAGACGGGGAGGGGCGCGGTGTGGGTGGCTTGCGCTGCGCTCGGCTGGCGCGTGCGGCGTTGTTTTTGTGCAAAAGAAGAGAAAACGAATGGGTTGCCGGGAGGGGGCCGTTGTGGTGTAGCCGCAGACGCGGCTGTCAGTGAACGTGGTGAGACCGAGGGATGCGGGAGGGGCGGGGGCGGGGAAGACGCTAGAAGAAGGAGAAAAACGCTGCTGCAACCAACATAAAATGAGGCCCTTTGTAACCTGCCAGCAACAAAACAACAACAAAAAAAAAAAAAGGCGTCTATCAACATTGAATGTAAATGGAAATGGACCCAAGTGTAACCTCCCCGCACAAATAGTCGTAAGTAAGTGAGTGAGTGAGTGAGTGAGTGAGTGAGTGAGTGAATGATGATAAAAATGTGCCAGAATGTTGTTAACGTCCCTAGAAAATGAACGAACGAAGATTGATGAGAAACGCGCGATAATATGATGAATGGAAATAATGAACCATGAACATCTCAACAGACATAATTGAAAACCCGATAAACGTTGTAAGGGCAGCGCTGGCTGACCTTCGGCCCTGTGTATTCTGAAACGCCCCCCTTTGAACAACAATGTATACAAAACTGTGCTTAAACTGACACACAATATTTTGAGCGCAACGCAATCTGACTATCAAAGATCCCTGCAAAAGAATGGCCCTGAGTAACATTAAAGTACACCTGTCGGAAATCACTTACCTCACAAAAATCTTCATTACTCGAACTACTGCAATACAGCGAGCACCACTGCTGCCAGCTAAATAAGAGATTCCAAACTACGGAGGGCACTAACTACCGATAGGGATAGTTAGCAAAGTAAAGATGTTTAATAGAGAACAACAAACAATGTATTTACCCTTAATATCATCACCAGTCATAATATATGTAATTTGAAACGTCCGCCATCTCTGTCCTCACATGCACCAGTGCTGGCGGCTCACCCCTAACTGCGCAACGCTACGCGCTGTTCACATCCAGCTATAGCAGTTCATGACAACAACAATGCAAACTAGCCACAGACTGCACACAGCACAGGCAGTGATTTTCACGCGGAGCGCTACGTGGCATTACCAATATAAAAATCTAAACAAACAGCGTACGTACAAATTAGAATAAAAAGAGCAAAAGATCGTTACGTCAAAAAAAAAAAAAAAAAAAACAAAAAAGACAAAAGAGAAAAAACAAACTGCATCTATATGTGCTCTTAACTGTAGATACCTGTACACAGCGTCGTGCAATGAATGCCGGCTCACATTTAATTTTGATTGTTGGAGGAAATGCGTAGGAAATATTATTTAAATGGAAATGAATGGTTGTACTTTAAAAAAGTTTGTTTGGAAACAAAGTATTATTGGGGCATTTTGTTGTGAAGAAAATAGTTACAATTGACATACAGTATTAGATTTGCGCAATGCAGCTTCATTACCTTACCTGTAATAACAGTATGCATCGTCCCGAACGGAGACCAGAGTCGCGAGAAGAGCACGCCGCCGCCCGCTCAGTACAACCGTCCACTCGCTAATACTGTCGACTGACTACTACCTCTCCCGACCCGCCACATATAGATGACAACTGTTCCTGCCGACCCGCTACGTGCTACTAGTGTCGTGTGGCGCAGACTAGCGACGATAAGAAACGCTCTGGTCAGAGATTGTGTCGTGCCTCGCCATCGCTGGTAATGAGTACATACGTGTTTCAGCGCGCGTACCGGAAGACGCAGTGCGGAGCCAGAGACTGTGTTGTCGAGGCCGTCGACGCAGTGCATGTCGGTCGGTCGAGTGCGTGCGGGAGGGCAGAGAGGCAGCGTCGGCACGGAGATGCACGCACGGGGGCTGCGGCGTGGCGCGTTTGCGGTAGGCGCCTTTGGTGGCAACGGCCGGGACAAGCAGCGGTGTATGGTGTGGTGCGGGCCGGACAGGGGCGGAGGAGGAGGAGGAGGCGGCGCGACGATGGCATTGGGGCGGAAACGGGGACGGGGACGGCGACGGCGGATGTTGAGAGGCGTCACGCGCGGACCGACACAGACGCACAGATAGATAGGTAGGAAGAAGAAGAAGGGGCGGCTGGTGAGTGAGTGCAATTTAGGCGGTAGACACAAGAGGTCGGCACGGCATTTGCGTGATGTGGCGTTGTGACGGGGTGTGCTCGCTTGCCTCGTTTTGTTGATGCGCGCAGGAAGATGTGCAGAGCAGCGGCGGGCGGCTCGGCTCGGTTCGGTTTGGCCCGGCGGGCCGCGCTGTTGTCGCGGACGTGAGCGCCCCCTGGCGGGTGGCCGGAGGCGGCGCGGCGTGTTGGACGTGTGGCTGGCGGCAGTGCACAATTGCGAGTGGCTGGCGGTGTGGCGGTTGGCGCGTCGGGCGGCCGAGAGAGAGGAGAGGTATGTGTTTGCGGGCGCCTTTGCTGCGCGGCGTCGTGCAGGGCGGGCGGGCGGGCGCCTGTCGACTGTGTGTGTGTGTGTGTGTGTGTGTGTGTGGCGAATTGGCGGCGTTGTGCTCCGGCCGAAGGCGTCTGGAGAGGAGAGTTGGTCGTGATGTCATGTCGCGCCGTGTCATGTTTGCGAAACGGCTGCCGAGAGGTGTGGTGGTAGCGAGCCGGTCGGTGTCGGTGCGATGGGAATGTGCGTTTGGCGGTTTCGGTGTGCTTTTTGCGGCGTGAGAGTGGGGCGGGCGGGCAGGCTTGCTGTTGTTGGTTCCTTGTGTCTTGTGTGTAGCTTGATGGCAACGTGGAAGGGCGCCGGTTTCGAGCCGTGCGTGTGGTTGTCGACGTTGACTGGTTGGGGTGTGCCGTTGCACGTGCATGTTTGGGTCGTTGGTGTGGTTTTGGCTGGCTGGCTGGCTGGCTGGCTGTGTGTGTGTACGACGGGAAGGGGGAGGCGGCGGTGGATAGTGCAGTAGTTGTGTCGTTGGCACGGGCGTCGGGTGCGGCTGTGCGTAGTGGCGGAAAGGTGTCGGTTGCGGGAAGCGAGGCCGTCGTTGGCGGTGTCGCGTGCCTTCGTGAATCGAGTGGGGGCGGGGAAAGGAGCAGCGTGCCGCTGCGTCGTGGCCGTTAGCCAGAGGCTGTGCTTTGATAGTTTTGTGGACGGTTCGTGCGAGGCGATTTGTTGCCTGCCCTATGTTTGTTTGTTTGTTGTTTTGGAGACGACGACTGGTTGGTGGCGTGCGCGCGAGCGAAGTGGCGGTGTGCGTTTCCCGTGTCGACTGCCGGCCGGCGACAGGTGCGCCGTCGGTGGGGTGGGTGGCCGGCACAAGTAGGGGCGGCGGCGTCGTTGCGGTGTGTTTGTGTTGTCGGCGACAGCTGTTTGTGCGGTGCGTGTGAATGGTGGTGCAAACGTGTGCTGGCGTTGAGGCTGCGACCGCGGCGTGTTGTTGGTTGATGTTGAACAGCGGCTGTGTGCGGTGGTGGTGTTGCCGCACGTGCATCCGGCCCGGCGCGGAAAGCGCAGTTGCGGCGGCCCTTCGGTGCCAGCCACGTCGCGTGAGCGGCGGGTTGCTCTGGTCGACACGTGGTGCTCTGGTTTGTTGTTTGGTGCCCTTTGGCCGGTGGGTGGTCCGTGTGTCTCGGTATCTGGTCGTGGTCGTGCTGCCCGTTTGTCGGCGTTGTCCTGTGGCTTCGCTTTTGTTTTTGCGGCGTGCCGACGACCCGACGCGACCTTTACACCCAAAGTGTGGCGCCCGAAGGTGAACCAACGTCGTAATCCGACCTGGGCGCTTAAGCTCTAAGCCTAAGCTGAGCGAACCGAACCTGTAGCGTTGCGTAGCGTGAGGTGCGGTGAGGTCAGCCTCAGCGCCAAGTAAGCCAAGCTGTCCGGCCGTGAGGTGGGTGGGTAGGTAGGTGCGGCTGCTGCGGCCACCTGACGCCCGACGTGTGTTTGAATGCTTAACCTAAGTTTGAGGCTTAACCTAACCCAAGTGGCCTTAACCTAACCTAACCTAACCTAACCTCTGACGCCCGACGTGTGTTTGAATGCTTAACCTAAGTTTGACGCTTAACCTAACACCGACCCTTAACCTAACCGAGGTGCCCCTAACCTAACCTTAATGTAACGTAACCTAACCTAACCTCTGACGCCTGACGTGTGTTTTGAATGCTTAACCTAACCCAAGTGCCCTTAACCTAACCCACGTCCACCGAACCTAACCGAGACGTGTGAACCTAATGTCTAACTCGTAACGCGTGATGTTGGCTGTCGTGTGTGCTGACGGCAGATTGGGTTGGTCTGTAGTTGCGGATTTCGGGTTTGCCTCGGGCGAGGGGTTGGCTCGTAAGCGGCGAGGGGCGCTCCGGCGGAGCATGTTGCTTTGCAGGCGGCGCCCGTTTTTGCGGCGGGCACAATTGAAATTGTTGGGAAACGAACGAAAGGGCTGTGAATGTTGGCGGGCGAGAGGAGGAGGACGTGGCCCGACGGCTGCGGGCCGATCGGGAAACGGTGGGAGGGCGATGGGGCGGCGGAGGTGCGTTTGCACGGCCGTCATCGCCGCACGCCTCCGCTTGTGTGGCTGTGGCGCCGGCCGCGCTGGCCGGGCTGCCGCGGCGACGGTGCGGGGCTTTTGCCGAAGGTTTGGCCATTGTGGCCGGTCGCCGGCTGGGGCTGTGGGGGCGGCATTTGGGCGTGGGCGGCGATTCTCGGCGGGCCGACCCAGGCTGTAGCGCGCGGTGGCTGCAGTTTGGCCGTGGTTTGCGGCGCTGCCGTGGCGACTGGTTGGCGACTGTGGTGTGGCTGTGTGTAGCCCCATCCTCGGTGGTTTGAAAGGCGCGGGTGGTTGTGGCGCAGGTGTGGGGCTGCTCCGCACAGGCTGTCGGACGTTGGGCGGTAGCAAGCGCGGGAGGCGCGGCGCGGCGGCGCGCAGAGTGGCGGCCGCTCTCTCGGCCGTCCGCGCCCGCCCGCGACACTGGCTGGGCCTGTGCGTCGAGGCGGCTATTCCTCTGCTGTGCGCTCCGCTCGCTGCGTGTCTCCTCTCGCTCTCGCTGCTCGCTGTGTGTTAACGCGCGTCGTCGAAATGGCAGATCAGGCGGCTACGAACGAGACTGCTGCGGCACCCGCCGCCACCGGCACTACGAAGAAGGCAAAGTCTGCGTCGTCTGCGAAGAAGCCGCGCGCCAAGCCTGCGCACCCGCGCACCTCTGAGATGGTGACGGCCGCCATCAAGAGTCTGAAGGAGCGCGGCGGATCGTCGCTGCAGGCGATCAAGAAGTACATTGCCGCGCACTACAAGCTGGACGCGGAGAAGCTGGCGCCGTTTATCAAGAAGTACCTCAAGTCGGCCGTGGTGGCGGGCGAGCTGGTGCAGACGAAGGGGAAGGGCGCGTCCGGCTCTTTCAAGCTTGCCGGCGCCGGCGGCGGGGCGGCTGAGGGCGGCAAGGCTCGTGCTGGCGGTGCCAAGAAGAAGCGCGCCGCTCCGGCCAGCAAGGAGAAGAAGGGCGCCCGTGCGGCCGGCGCAAAGAAGGCTGGTGGCGTGAAGGCGGCGACTGGTCGGAAGGCGGGCGCCGCCAAGAAGGCGTCTGCGGCGTCGGCCGCTCCCGCCGGTGCGAAGAAGGCGGCTGCTGCCAAGCCGGCCAAGGCCAAGTCGCCGTCGAAGGCGAAGAAGGCCGCCAAGGTTCCGACGAAGAAGCCGAAGGCGCCGCGCCCGAAGAAGGCGACGACGCCGTCTAAGGCGAAGGCTTCGCCCAAGAAGAAGAAGTAGAGAGGAATGGGAAAGGAAGGGTTGGCGGTTGACTCCGTCGTCCGCACCCCCCGTCCCCGTCGTCTAGTGGCGCGCAACAGACGCGCGGCCCAAAACGGCCCTTCTCAGGGCCATCAAAGCACGTCGGGAAGGTTTTGATTGTCGTGTTTGTGTTGCGGTGTGGTTGTGTCGTCTGGCGTTTCTGTATGCCCGTGTGTGGATACTGTTTGCGTGCCGTGGTGGTTGGATTGCGGGGGGGGGGTCGGTGGCGGGTGCGGGCGGCGGTAGCGGTTTTGTCGTTGCGGTTGATTGTCGCCGTTTTTTTTTTTGGTCGCGGCCGGCCGACGGTTGGTTTTGTGTCATGTTGTTTGAATACTTTGGTTGGCCTGCCTGCCGTCTTCTCGGATGTGTCTTGTCTTGTGTGTGTGTTCTTGCAACGGGGGCGGGGGACGTTGAGATGTGGAAAGGGTCGGTGGCGTTGGACGTGCCTGGCTTTTTGTTTCGTTTTCTTTTCGAAACGAAGCGGCGGCCGGCCGTGTGGTTGACGGCGTCGGCCGATGGGTATTGTGCGCTTTGAGCGCCGCGCCGGGGAGGCATGATGTTGATTGTTGCGCGCGCCAGCAAGCTGGCAGGGGAGAGCGGCTGTGGCGGACGGACGGGAAGTGGAAGTGGTGTTTTGTCTTTGGTTCTGTGGTTGTGGGGCGAGAGGCGACCGACAAAGTTTGCTCGCGACGGAGTGATGTTAGTGGCCCTTAAAAGGGCCGTTTTGTTTGTTGCGTGCGTGGGCGGTGCCCAGCGGCTGGCGCGGTGTTTAGGCGCGCTCGCCGCGGATGCGGCGCGCGAGCTGGATGTCCTTGGGCATGATGGTGACGCGCTTGGCGTGGATTGCGCACAGGTTGGTGTCTTCGAAGAGGCCGACGAGGTAGGCCTCGCTGGCCTCCTGCAGGGCCATGACCGCGGAGCTCTGGAAGCGCA
The DNA here is from genome assembly GCF_023864275.1 of Schistocerca cancellata. Taxonomy (NCBI): domain Eukaryota; kingdom Metazoa; phylum Arthropoda; class Insecta; order Orthoptera; family Acrididae; genus Schistocerca; species Schistocerca cancellata. The sequence goes on along the minus strand of NW_026046775.1, from coordinate 3,784 downwards.
GGTCGGTCTTGAAGTCCTGGGCGATCTCGCGCACTAGGCGCTGGAATGGCAGCTTGCGGATGAGCAGCTCTGTGCTCTTCTGGTAGCGCCTGATTTCTCGCAGGGCGACGGTGCCCGGCCTGTAGCGGTGGGGCTTCTTGACGCCGCCGGTGGCGGGCGCGCTCTTCCTCGCCGCCTTGGTGGCGAGCTGTTTGCGCGGCGCCTTTCCGCCGGTGGACTTGCGGGCCGTTTGCTTTGTGCGGGCCATAGCGGTAGCGGTTAGCGGAGCGGCGTGGAGGCGAGCGAGGTGCTGCGTCGGGTGCTGCCTTGACGACACGGGCGCGCGCCAGCCTCGACCTCGCACAGGGCTGAGGGATGGACCCTCTTCAGTAAACGAAGTTCTAGCGCTTATGCGCTTCTCCTTCTGAAATGGTGTGGTGGTAATAAGGGGTTACATGGCGGGTGGTTTTTTGGTCTTGGCTTTTGTGCTGGTTTTTTTTTTTTTTTTTTTTTTTTTTTTTTTTTTTTTTTTTTTTTTTTTTTTTTTTTTTTTTTTTAAATTAAAAGTTGAAAGGATAGTTAGAGTGATAGTGGAAGAAGTGGGAAAACGAATGGCCCAATTGACTGGCCGTGGATTTCTACTAGGTTACAGATTAAAGGAGAGGAGGAGGGATAGTGAGAGATAGTGAAAGCGAAAGGCCATTATCCTGGCCTCTTCTTCTTCTTCTTCGTCTTCTTCGTAGCGGCGTCTTGATGGTGGTGGTAGTCGGTCTTGATGTGGCGGGTTGGAGGGTTGGGTAAAGAGAAAGAAGTCAGAGAGTGACAGATGGAGAAGGGAAAAAGGAAGGGCCTGTCATGATTAGGCCAGCATTTGTGATGGTGTGGGTGTGGGGGGATGGCATGTTAGGGAGTGAATGATTTGACATATTGGGAGAGAGTTCTATGATGTGAAGGTGTATGATAGTCATGGGGTGGGATGGCTATTGCGTGTGAAGTCATGGGGGGCGAAATAAAAGGTCAGGCCATCGAGTGGTGGCTAGTCGGTGGATACGGGTACCCAGGGATAGGATTAGGGGATTAGGAGAGTGACGGGTTTGTTGGTAGAAGGCGTTGGCTGCGGAGAGGATGCGGGTGCGAAGGAGCGGCACTTCGGCCAGGTTATGGAGCTCTTGGGATGGGAAGTCGAAGGGGAGGCGGAGGGCACGCCGGAGAGCCCTGTTCTGGACGGTTTGAAGTCGGCGGAGGTGGGTGGGGGCAGCATTGCCCCACACCACCACCGCGTATTCAAGGATGGGGCGAACAAGGGAGGTGTACAGTCTAACAGCAATGTGTGTGGGGAGTGAGGAGGTTGGGTTGATGAGAGGGTAGAGCAGGCATAGCCTCCCTATTGCCTTTCGACGCACGTCATCGATGTGGGGGCGCCAGGTGAGGCGTTGGTCCAGGGTAACCCCCAAGTACTTTGCAGTACGTGTCCAAGGGACTGGGGTACCAAGGACCGTCACCTGAGGGAGCCGAATGGGTATGTGGCGTCTGCAGATGATGAGGGCTTGGGTTTTGGTGGGATTAAATGCCAGACGCCAGGTCCTAGCCCAATCGGTTAGGGAATCTGTGGCCCCCTGGAGCCGCTGCTGGAGAACTGCCGCACTCCGAGAACGAGAGAAGAGTGCAGTGTCATCTGCGTAGAGGGCTAAATGTACCCTCGGCGCAGAGGGCAGATCAGCTGTAAAGAGGGAGTAGAGCAGCGGTCCAAGTACGCTGCCTTGTGGTACTCCTGCCCTGATTCTTCGTCGTGTAGATTTCCCGTCTGGGATCCTAACATGGAAGGTGCGACCTTCCAGGTATGTGGCTATTAGCCGGACATGGGACACTGGAAAGCCAAGGGCAAATAGTTTGTAGAGCAGCCCCTCGTGCCAGACCGAGTCAAACGCTCTGGACACGTCGAGGAGTATGGCCCCGAAGTACTCCCTACGTTCCATGGCGTCCAGTGCCTCTTCTACAAGGCGCAGGAGTTGGTGGGTAGTTGCATGTCCCTGCCTGAATCCAAACTGCTCGTCAGGGAGGACTCGTTCTCGGGCAATGTGGATGAGCAGTCGTTTAAGGTACAGCCTCTCGAACACCTTGGAGATGGCGGGCAAGAGGCTGATGGGACGGTAGTTGGCAGGGGAACGAAGATCCTTCCCAGCCTTGGGTATGGCGACCACTTCAGCATGTTTCCAGGCAGAGGGATATTGCCTGGTTGTGAGGATGTTGTTGAATGTGGACGTCAGGATGGGGATAGTAGCTGGGGGAAGCTGTTTAAGTAGGGCGTTCGTCAGCTTATCGGGGCCACCAGCTTTCTTGGATTTGAGGTACCGCAATTGCAGTTCAACCTCCTCTTCGTTGATGGGGGTGATTTCATCCTCAGGGTCCTGGACGGCAAGTAGTTGAGGGAGGCGTGCCGTTACCAGGCGAATATGGTTGGGGTCAACGGGGTCATTGACCGGTGTGAAGTTGTGCGCGAAAGCATCAGCCAAGGCGTTGGCCTTAGCGTCTGGTTCGGACACAAAATCATTGCCAACCTGGAGTGGGGGGATCCGTTGCCCTCGTCTCAGAAGGCTTTTTGTGAGCCGCCAAGCAGACGGATCACTCAGGTCGATGGCAGAGATTTTGTTCTGCCATGCCTGATTGCGGTGGTCTTGCACCGCAGCCTTGATTTGGCGCTGTAGTCTATTGATGAGGCGCTTTGTTGCCGGGTTTCGAGTGAGCTGCCATTCTCGAATGATCCGGTTTTTCTCTGTGATGAGAGCAACGATGTGGGGGGGGAGTGGACGCAGATGGTCTGGGGGTCTGTGTGGGCGGCGAGGGGTCGCTGCTGTTGCTGCGTCTAGAGCGATGGTGGTAAGGTGTATGAGGGTGTTATCTGCGTCCGTTTGATCGGCAGCAGGGATTGTGGGTAGGGCTGCTTCGACCCGTCTCTGGTAGGACTGCCAGTCAATACCGCGGATGTTCAGGCCTTCGCTCAGCGCGGTCGGAGTTCCATCGAGGTCGATGGAACAGATGACCGGCCGGTGGTCAGAGGCTAGGGCAATGCGGGTGGCAGCAGTGATGAGGTGGGGTAGACCTTTCACCACTGCGATGTCCAAGACATCGGGGGGATGTCCTCCAGAGGGGTAAATGGTGGGTTCGTGCGGGCCGATGGTGCGGGCAAGGTGCCGCTCAGCGACCCGAAGGAGTCGACGACCGGATGTGTTCGTCAGTCTGCTGTTCCAGGCAGCGTGTTTAGCATTGAAGTCGCCACCAACGAAGACGTCGTTGCCGAGCGACAGCAATGCTTCATAGTCCGGTGCTTCAAGAAGGCCTCGTGGTGGTCTATATAGAGCCACGAACGTGATGGGACCCCTCACTGTGTGGACAACAACGCCAGTGGCTTCCACAGTGTTGAGTGGGGGAAGGGGTATGGGGTGGTGGCGGAGGGAATTACGTACGTACACCGCTGTGCCACCGTAGGCGGTGGGCCTGTCAGTTCTGTAGCAGGAGTAGTTTGCTACACGAACAAAAACACCGGGTTTGAGGTGCGTCTCAGCAACAAGGCAAATGTCAACCCCCTCATCTAGGAGGAATTGTCGGAACTCACCCTGTTGTTTGTGGAGGCCATTGGCGTTCCAGATCATGGCTGTCAAACCGTGATGTCTAACAGCCATGACTGTTTGGGATGGGGATGGTGATGTGGGACATGGATTGGGAGAGGGCGGTGGCAAGCTGTTGTGGGATGGTTTGGAGGAGGGAGGTAAATGTGGAAGAGATTGCAGTGGTCAGTGCATCGACG
>NW_026046774.1:0-30438 GCF_023864275.1 Schistocerca cancellata | reverse complement strand
AGGTTAAGCGTCAAACTTAGGTTAAGCATTCAAACACACGTCGGGCGTCAGAGGTTAGGTTAGGTTAGGTTAGGTTAAGGCCACTTGGGTTAGGTTAAGCCTCAAACTTAGGTTAAGCATTCAAACACACGTCGGGCGTCAGGTGGCCGCAGCAGCCGCACCTACCTACCCACCCACCTCACGGCCGGACAGCTTGGCTTACTTGGCGCTGAGGCTGACCTCACCGCACCTCACGCTACGCAACGCTACAGGTTCGGTTCGCTCAGCTTAGGCTTAGAGCTTAAGCGCCCAGGTCGGATTACGACGTTGGTTCACCTTCGGGCGCCACACTTTGGGTGTAAAGGTCGCGTCGGGTCGTCGGCACGCCGCAAAAACAAAAGCGAAGCCACAGGACAACGCCGACAAACGGGCAGCACGACCACGACCAGATACCGAGACACACGGACCACCCACCGGCCAAAGGGCACCAAACAACAAACCAGAGCACCACGTGTCGACCAGAGCAACCCGCCGCTCACGCGACGTGGCTGGCACCGAAGGGCCGCCGCAACTGCGCTTTCCGCGCCGGGCCGGATGCACGTGCGGCAACACCACCACCGCACACAGCCGCTGTTCAACATCAACCAACAACACGCCGCGGTCGCAGCCTCAACGCCAGCACACGTTTGCACCACCATTCACACGCACCGCACAAACAGCTGTCGCCGACAACACAAACACACCGCAACGACGCCGCCGCCCCTACTTGTGCCGGCCACCCACCCCACCGACGGCGCACCTGTCGCCGGCCGGCAGTCGACACGGGAAACGCACACCGCCACTTCGCTCGCGCGCACGCCACCAACCAGTCGTCGTCTCCAAAACAACAAACAAACAAACATAGGGCAGGCAACAAATCGCCTCGCACGAACCGTCCACAAAACTATCAAAGCACAGCCTCTGGCTAACGGCCACGACGCAGCGGCACGCTGCTCCTTTCCCCGCCCCCACTCGATTCACGAAGGCACGCGACACCGCCAACGACGGCCTCGCTTCCCGCAACCGACACCTTTCCGCCACTACGCACAGCCGCACCCGACGCCCGTGCCAACGACACAACTACTGCACTATCCACCGCCGCCTCCCCCTTCCCGTCGTACACACACACAGCCAGCCAGCCAGCCAGCCAGCCAAAACCACACCAACGACCCAAACATGCACGTGCAACGGCACACCCCAACCAGTCAACGTCGACAACCACACGCACGGCTCGAAACCGGCGCCCTTCCACGTTGCCATCAAGCTACACACAAGACACAAGGAACCAACAACAGCAAGCCTGCCCGCCCGCCCCACTCTCACGCCGCAAAAAGCACACCGAAACCGCCAAACGCACATTCCCATCGCACCGACACCGACCGGCTCGCTACCACCACACCTCTCGGCAGCCGTTTCGCAAACATGACACGGCGCGACATGACATCACGACCAACTCTCCTCTCCAGACGCCTTCGGCCGGAGCACAACGCCGCCAATTCGCCACACACACACACACACACACACACACACAGTCGACAGGCGCCCGCCCGCCCGCCCTGCACGACGCCGCGCAGCAAAGGCGCCCGCAAACACATACCTCTCCTCTCTCTCGGCCGCCCGACGCGCCAACCGCCACACCGCCAGCCACTCGCAATTGTGCACTGCCGCCAGCCACACGTCCAACACGCCGCGCCGCCTCCGGCCACCCGCCAGGGGGCGCTCACGTCCGCGACAACAGCGCGGCCCGCCGGGCCAAACCGAACCGAGCCGAGCCGCCCGCCGCTGCTCTGCACATCTTCCTGCGCGCATCAACAAAACGAGGCAAGCGAGCACACCCCGTCACAACGCCACATCACGCAAATGCCGTGCCGACCTCTTGTGTCTACCGCCTAAATTGCACTCACTCACCAGCCGCCCCTTCTTCTTCTTCCTACCTATCTATCTGTGCGTCTGTGTCGGTCCGCGCGTGACGCCTCTCAACATCCGCCGTCGCCGTCCCCGTCCCCGTTTCCGCCCCAATGCCATCGTCGCGCCGCCTCCTCCTCCTCCTCCGCCCCTGTCCGGCCCGCACCACACCATACACCGCTGCTTGTCCCGGCCGTTGCCACCAAAGGCGCCTACCGCAAACGCGCCACGCCGCAGCCCCCGTGCGTGCATCTCCGTGCCGACGCTGCCTCTCTGCCCTCCCGCACGCACTCGACCGACCGACATGCACTGCGTCGACGGCCTCGACAACACAGTCTCTGGCTCCGCACTGCGTCTTCCGGTACGCGCGCTGAAACACGTATGTACTCATTACCAGCGATGGCGAGGCACGACACAATCTCTGACCAGAGCGTTTCTTATCGTCGCTAGTCTGCGCCACACGACACTAGTAGCACGTAGCGGGTCGGCAGGAACAGTTGTCATCTATATGTGGCGGGTCGGGAGAGGTAGTAGTCAGTCGACAGTATTAGCGAGTGGACGGTTGTACTGAGCGGGCGGCGGCGTGCTCTTCTCGCGACTCTGGTCTCCGTTCGGGACGATGCATACTGTTATTACAGGTAAGGTAATGAAGCTGCATTGCGCAAATCTAATACTGTATGTCAATTGTAACTATTTTCTTCACAACAAAATGCCCCAATAATACTTTGTTTCCAAACAAACTTTTTTAAAGTACAACCATTCATTTCCATTTAAATAATATTTCCTACGCATTTCCTCCAACAATCAAAATTAAATGTGAGCCGGCATTCATTGCACGACGCTGTGTACAGGTATCTACAGTTAAGAGCACATATAGATGCAGTTTGTTTTTTCTCTTTTGTCTTTTTTGTTTTTTTTTTTTTTTTTTTTGACGTAACGATCTTTTGCTCTTTTTATTCTAATTTGTACGTACGCTGTTTGTTTAGATTTTTATATTGGTAATGCCACGTAGCGCTCCGCGTGAAAATCACTGCCTGTGCTGTGTGCAGTCTGTGGCTAGTTTGCATTGTTGTTGTCATGAACTGCTATAGCTGGATGTGAACAGCGCGTAGCGTTGCGCAGTTAGGGGTGAGCCGCCAGCACTGGTGCATGTGAGGACAGAGATGGCGGACGTTTCAAATTACATATATTATGACTGGTGATGATATTAAGGGTAAATACATTGTTTGTTGTTCTCTATTAAACATCTTTACTTTGCTAACTATCCCTATCGGTAGTTAGTGCCCTCCGTAGTTTGGAATCTCTTATTTAGCTGGCAGCAGTGGTGCTCGCTGTATTGCAGTAGTTCGAGTAATGAAGATTTTTGTGAGGTAAGTGATTTCCGACAGGTGTACTTTAATGTTACTCAGGGCCATTCTTTTGCAGGGATCTTTGATAGTCAGATTGCGTTGCGCTCAAAATATTGTGTGTCAGTTTAAGCACAGTTTTGTATACATTGTTGTTCAAAGGGGGGCGTTTCAGAATACACAGGGCCGAAGGTCAGCCAGCGCTGCCCTTACAACGTTTATCGGGTTTTCAATTATGTCTGTTGAGATGTTCATGGTTCATTATTTCCATTCATCATATTATCGCGCGTTTCTCATCAATCTTCGTTCGTTCATTTTCTAGGGACGTTAACAACATTCTGGCACATTTTTATCATCATTCACTCACTCACTCACTCACTCACTCACTCACTCACTTACTTACGACTATTTGTGCGGGGAGGTTACACTTGGGTCCATTTCCATTTACATTCAATGTTGATAGACGCCTTTTTTTTTTTTTGTTGTTGTTTTGTTGCTGGCAGGTTACAAAGGGCCTCATTTTATGTTGGTTGCAGCAGCGTTTTTCTCCTTCTTCTAGCGTCTTCCCCGCCCCCGCCCCTCCCGCATCCCTCGGTCTCACCACGTTCACTGACAGCCGCGTCTGCGGCTACACCACAACGGCCCCCTCCCGGCAACCCATTCGTTTTCTCTTCTTTTGCACAAAAACAACGCCGCACGCGCCAGCCGAGCGCAGCGCAAGCCACCCACACCGCGCCCCTCCCCGTCTTTATAGCCTCCGCGTCTTGTTTTCTTCGTTTGCCCCCTCCCATCTCCCGAATGCCATGCCATGCCATGCCAGCAGCGTTACGCGTGCCCCTCCCCTGTCCACACACTACCGCGAAACGAACAGCCTTCCGGGCCACATGCAGGGCACGCCCACCGCCATTCCCGGACGCAATTCTCAAAACAACACACACACACACACACACACACACAATGGCTTTGCACACGAACATAGACGGCACGGGCACTGTCGTACATTCTTCCTCAGAACCATCTCAACGAACGTTACGTTACATACACATCCGGGAAAGCAAAGCAACGCAACGCACAATTCAGCCGTCAAAGGTAACGTTCACCACGGCAGACACTTGCCGCCGCGCCGTTACGCGCATTTCAGTGCGGCTACAATACACCTCCGACACGGGAACGTTCCGTTGCTCTACACTGCGTTTCTCCGTTTTGTTTGGTTTTTTTTCCGTTTCTCTCTCTCTCTCTCTCTCTCTCTCTCTCTCTCTCTATATATATATTTGTTTTTTCCCCTCTGTCCTTTCCTCCACCATTCTCTCCTCACGTTCTGCCCAGACATTCGACCGATCAGAGGTTCGTTCACCTTTCGGTAACCGTTCTCAGCGCGACGGTGTACCAACGGTATGACGGTATGACGGTATGACGGGTGTTCAAGACGTCCGGTGTACCGCGCCGATCGACAGTTTCCCAGAGGCGACGGATCGGACCACATCACCGACATACACACAAACACGTGTACGCACATTCGCCAAAGCGACCGTCGTCTTCTAGCGTCGCGCTTACTCTACTGTACTGCACTGGACACGCGAGCATGCATCTTCAATGACGACGTCGGTGTGCGTGCGTCGTACGCACACAAGCAGACACAGTCGGTCAGACACGACTATCGAAATCAGAGTCGGGGGAAAGGTACATATCATCGTGCGTGTCGCCCGTACAATGCAATACACAGTGGTGTGTCTCAATGCGCGTTCACATTTAAACGTCACTCACACGCCTCCACGCTGCATTTACAGACACATTTCACCCTCGCCATATATGGCGTGCAAACCGACCCGCAAACGGCCGTCGTTACACACTGACATTCCCAACAATCGCGTGTCGTTTCCACCCGTCACGTAACTAACCGGCACCTCCATCCAAAGGGCACATCACCGATCGCACTTCCCCCCCCCCCCCTCGCAGACAACGACTTGTGCGCACGTGCCTCCATTCCACGTCACACCGTGGCCGCACCCCGCAACACGCGACACGCGACGCGCCCCATAAACAATCAAATTATTCATCGCATCGGCCACCCCACCCCGTCGCGTCGCAACCAAAGCGGTAGCTATTGCCACCGTCCACCCACTCACACACAAAACAAAACAAAAACAACAACAACAACAATTCCGCCCTTCCCGCAAAGGCCATTTGGTGGCCCTGAAAAGGGCCGTTTTGCCGCTCTCGCAACGGAGGATCTCCTTCCATTCCAGAGCCACCTCCTTACTTGGAGCTCGTGTACTTGGTCACCGCCTTCGTGCCCTCGCTCACGGCGTGCTTGGCCAGCTCGCCAGGCAGCAACAGCCGCACAGCGGTCTGGATCTCGCGGGACGTGATGGTCGAGCGCTTGTTGTAGTGCGCCAGGCGAGACGCCTCGGCCGCGATGCGCTCGAAAATGTCGTTCACGAAGCTGTTCATGATGCTCATCGCCTTCGACGAGATGCCCGTGTCAGGGTGCACCTGCTTCAGCACCTTGTAGATGTAGATGGCATAGCTCTCCTTCCTCTTGCGCTTCTTCTTCTTGTCGCCCTTCGAAATGTTCTTCTGCGCCTTGCCAGCCTTCTTGGCGGCCTTCCCGCTAGTCTTGGGCGGCATCGCAAACAAACAAGAACGTACGGCAGCAACACCAGCAGCAAGCGCTCCGCTCTAGTCAGCGTCTCCCCACACAGTGGCACCCAGCGCGCCCCGCCGCCGCACCTTTACCAGCTCGCCCCGTTGCGGCCAGCCGACCAATGGGCCGCGAGCGCAACCGGCCGCCGCACCCGAGAGCATAAAGGACCCCCACCCCTGGCGGCGCCGCCACTCCGCTGCTCGACTCGCTGCGGCTCGCACCGTCCTTCGTCTCGTCTCGTTTTTTTACACCACAGCGCATCGCCATGTCCGGACGCGGAAAGGGAGGCAAAGTCAAGGGCAAGTCAAAGTCCCGCTCAAGCAGGGCCGGGCTCCAGTTCCCGGTCGGCAGAATCCACCGCCTCCTGCGCAAGGGAAACTACGCCGAGCGCGTCGGCGCCGGGGCGCCCGTCTACCTCGCCGCCGTCATGGAGTACCTCGCGGCTGAGGTGCTCGAGCTGGCCGGAAACGCGGCCCGCGACAACAAGAAGACGCGCATCATCCCGCGCCACCTGCAGCTTGCCATCCGCAACGACGAGGAGCTCAACAAGCTCCTGTCGGGCGTCACCATCGCACAGGGTGGTGTCCTGCCCAACATCCAGGCCGTCCTGCTGCCAAAGAAGACCGAGAAGAAGGCCTAAACAGAGAGGCCAGGCAATCGGCACGCGGACCCGCCGCCCAGCAGCGCTGCGTGCTCCCCTGCACGCAACGCGCTTTGCCGGCCCGGCTCGGCTCACAACAATCGGCCCTTTTCAGGGCCACCACACAAACCTACGTCCAAAGCAAAATTTCAGTCGTCCTCGCCGCGCTTTGCTTTACTTTACTTTACTTTAACTTAACTTCACTTCCACAGCCGCCGCCGGCAAGAAGACCATACCAACTGCTACGATTGCAGGGGCAGATATTCTGCGAGGTACCTCGGTGTCACGCCTGACATCGAAGTGTCACATAGGGCAACTTGGCACAAACGCTCACGCCAGGATGCAGATCCTGTACCCCTGTTCCCTCGACCCCGCAACAGGGGTAGCGATACTGGAAATATGCGCGCCCTCTATAGGGGCTATGCAGCCAGGTCGACGATGCATCGCCTACAGAAGGGTCCAAAGCAGAGCGCTCTACGACGGGCCTTACACGTCCCCGCGGCAGACCTGCCTACAACCACCCACAACACGATTCCGCGCCCTGGCACAAGCGTTCTACGCCACCGCGCGGAATTCAGAAAATGACTATTACGTCTTGACCCTTGGGCAATATGAACACCACAGGGACAGATGTGCAAGACCCGAGTCGCTACTCCAGCAGTAGCACAAACAGAACACATAATCACTCTCAACAAACAGCAACGTCCGAAAAAGCACACTACCAAAGATAAGAACAACACACAGAAAAGAGGAGCAAATGTCCACAGGCGACAATAACCTCCACCAACTCCCCCTCTAACGGTAGAGGACTAAAGGAAAGAGAGAAGAACAACAAGAAGAGCCGCCGCCATCTTGTCGTCCACAGCCCGTGTGGCCACACACACGTTTCTCTTTTGTTTTTCGTTTGCCTCAAGCACCTCCACGCACGCACAGTCGCCTTCCAAACGACAACGACAGCAATAATCACCAACTGTTAAACGAGCGTGTCGACACACCGCCCTCCACTCCCGCGCGCCCCATACAAACGAAACAGCTGATCCGGCCGCCTATGGGCACGCCTTGCCTCGGCAACTCCAACGCCGCCGCAAACACACAGCCAAAACCACGCAAATATTCACCGCCTCTCGCACAACAACAACAACAACAACAACAACAACACACAGCCCGGCGTCTCCATCGATCGATAAACAAAACAAACACACAACGCCCTCTCTCGCGCGCGCGCGCACGCACACACACACACACACACACACACACACACACACACACACACACAGCCACAAGACCCGCTTCCTTTCCTTTCTCCCAGTCACGTCACGTCAGTCAAACGCAAACGAAATGAAGAATGAAAGAAACAAGGCAGGCAGGCAACACACGCAGCAACAACACAGACTCTTTCGCACTTTTCAATTTCCGAACAGTGTGGTGGCCCTGAAAAGGGCCGTTTTCGTCTCTCCCACGGCCGCGGGAAGGCCAACGCGGCACAGCACACCGGCTGCGACGCGCCTAACCGCCGAAACCGTACAGGGTGCGCCCCTGCCTCTTCAGGGCGTACACCACGTCCATGGCCGTCACAGTCTTGCGCTTGGCGTGCTCAGTGTACGTCACCGCGTCGCGGATCACGTTCTCCAGGAACACCTTCAGCACTCCGCGGGTCTCCTCGTAGATCAGACCAGAGATGCGCTTCACGCCGCCCCTGCGAGCCAGGCGGCGGATCGCGGGCTTCGTGATGCCCTGGATGTTGTCGCGCAACACCTTGCGGTGCCGCTTGGCGCCACCCTTGCCGAGCCCCTTTCCTCCCTTGCCGCGGCCAGTCATCTCTTCTAAATCCTCAAAAAGCTCAAGGCAAGCAAAGCGTCTGCTGCAGCGGCTGGCTCCTCACCCGGCGCTAGCGAGTCGGCTACGGTCTGCGCCCGGCGCACGCGCCAGCCCCCCTATATAGACTCTGGCCCGCCCTCCCCCCACCACGCGCAACCGAGGGCATATAAGCGCACCACGGTGGCTGGCGCGCGCCCGTGTCGTCAAGGCAGCACCCGACGCAGCACCTCGCTCGCCTCCACGCCGCTCCGCTAACCGCTACCGCTATGGCCCGCACAAAGCAAACGGCCCGCAAGTCCACCGGCGGAAAGGCGCCGCGCAAACAGCTCGCCACCAAGGCGGCGAGGAAGAGCGCGCCCGCCACCGGCGGCGTCAAGAAGCCCCACCGCTACAGGCCGGGCACCGTCGCCCTGCGAGAAATCAGGCGCTACCAGAAGAGCACAGAGCTGCTCATCCGCAAGCTGCCATTCCAGCGCCTAGTGCGCGAGATCGCCCAGGACTTCAAGACCGACCTGCGCTTCCAGAGCTCCGCGGTCATGGCCCTGCAGGAGGCCAGCGAGGCCTACCTCGTCGGCCTCTTCGAAGACACCAACCTGTGCGCAATCCACGCCAAGCGCGTCACCATCATGCCCAAGGACATCCAGCTCGCGCGCCGCATCCGCGGCGAGCGCGCCTAAACACCGCGCCAGCCGCTGGGCACCGCCCACGCACGCAACAAACAAAACGGCCCTTTTAAGGGCCACTAACATCACTCCGTCGCGAGCAAACTTTGTCGGTCGCCTCTCGCCCCACAACCACAGAACCAAAGACAAAACACCACTTCCACTTCCCGTCCGTCCGCCACAGCCGCTCTCCCCTGCCAGCTTGCTGGCGCGCGCAACAATCAACATCATGCCTCCCCGGCGCGGCGCTCAAAGCGCACAATACCCATCGGCCGACGCCGTCAACCACACGGCCGGCCGCCGCTTCGTTTCGAAAAGAAAACGAAACAAAAAGCCAGGCACGTCCAACGCCACCGACCCTTTCCACATCTCAACGTCCCCCGCCCCCGTTGCAAGAACACACACACAAGACAAGACACATCCGAGAAGACGGCAGGCAGGCCAACCAAAGTATTCAAACAACATGACACAAAACCAACCGTCGGCCGGCCGCGACCAAAAAAAAAAAACGGCGACAATCAACCGCAACGACAAAACCGCTACCGCCGCCCGCACCCGCCACCGACCCCCCCCCCGCAATCCAACCACCACGGCACGCAAACAGTATCCACACACGGGCATACAGAAACGCCAGACGACACAACCACACCGCAACACAAACACGACAATCAAAACCTTCCCGACGTGCTTTGATGGCCCTGAGAAGGGCCGTTTTGGGCCGCGCGTCTGTTGCGCGCCACTAGACGACGGGGACGGGGGGTGCGGACGACGGAGTCAACCGCCAACCCTTCCTTTCCCATTCCTCTCTACTTCTTCTTCTTGGGCGAAGCCTTCGCCTTAGACGGCGTCGTCGCCTTCTTCGGGCGCGGCGCCTTCGGCTTCTTCGTCGGAACCTTGGCGGCCTTCTTCGCCTTCGACGGCGACTTGGCCTTGGCCGGCTTGGCAGCAGCCGCCTTCTTCGCACCGGCGGGAGCGGCCGACGCCGCAGACGCCTTCTTGGCGGCGCCCGCCTTCCGACCAGTCGCCGCCTTCACGCCACCAGCCTTCTTTGCGCCGGCCGCACGGGCGCCCTTCTTCTCCTTGCTGGCCGGAGCGGCGCGCTTCTTCTTGGCACCGCCAGCACGAGCCTTGCCGCCCTCAGCCGCCCCGCCGCCGGCGCCGGCAAGCTTGAAAGAGCCGGACGCGCCCTTCCCCTTCGTCTGCACCAGCTCGCCCGCCACCACGGCCGACTTGAGGTACTTCTTGATAAACGGCGCCAGCTCTCTCCGCGTCCAGCTTGTAGTGCGCGGCAATGTACTTCTTGATCGCCTGCAGCGACGATCCGCCGCGCTCCTTCAGACTCTTGATGGCGGCCGTCACCATCTCAGAGGTGCGCGGGTGCGCAGGCTTGGCGCGCGGCTTCTTCGCAGACGACGCAGACTTTGCCTTCTTCGTAGTGCCGGTGGCGGCGGGTGCCGCAGCAGTCTCGTTCGTAGCCGCCTGATCTGCCATTTCGACGACGCGCGTTAACACACAGCGAGCAGCGAGAGCGAGAGGAGACACGCAGCGAGCGGAGCGCACAGCAGAGGAATAGCCGCCTCGACGCACAGGCCCAGCCAGTGTCGCGGGCGGGCGCGGACGGCCGAGAGAGCGGCCGCCACTCTGCGCGCCGCCGCGCCGCGCCTCCCGCGCTTGCTACCGCCCAACGTCCGACAGCCTGTGCGGAGCAGCCCCACACCTGCGCCACAACCACCCGCGCCTTTCAAACCACCGAGGATGGGGCTACACACAGCCACACCACAGTCGCCAACCAGTCGCCACGGCAGCGCCGCAAACCACGGCCAAACTGCAGCCACCGCGCGCTACAGCCTGGGTCGGCCCGCCGAGAATCGCCGCCCACGCCCAAATGCCGCCCCCACAGCCCCAGCCGGCGACCGGCCACAATGGCCAAACCTTCGGCAAAAGCCCCGCACCGTCGCCGCGGCAGCCCGGCCAGCGCGGCCGGCGCCACAGCCACACAAGCGGAGGCGTGCGGCGATGACGGCCGTGCAAACGCACCTCCGCCGCCCCATCGCCCTCCCACCGTTTCCCGATCGGCCCGCAGCCGTCGGGCCACGTCCTCCTCCTCTCGCCCGCCAACATTCACAGCCCTTTCGTTCGTTTCCCAACAATTTCAATTGTGCCCGCCGCAAAAACGGGCGCCGCCTGCAAAGCAACATGCTCCGCCGGAGCGCCCCTCGCCGCTTACGAGCCAACCCCTCGCCCGAGGCAAACCCGAAATCCGCAACTACAGACCAACCCAATCTGCCGTCAGCACACACGACAGCCAACATCACGCGTTACGAGTTAGACATTAGGTTCACACGTCTCGGTTAGGTTCGGTGGACGTGGGTTAGGTTAAGGGCACTTGGGTTAGGTTAAGCATTCAAAACACACGTCAGGCGTCAGAGGTTAGGTTAGGTTACGTTACATTAAGGTTAGGTTAGGGGCACCTCGGTTAGGTTAAGGGTCGGTGTTAGGTTAAGCGTCAAACTTAGGTTAAGCATTCAAACACACGTCGGGCGTCAGAGGTTAGGTTAGGTTAGGTTAGGTTAAGGCCACTTGGGTTAGGTTAAGCCTCAAACTTAGGTTAAGCATTCAAACACACGTCGGGCGTCAGGTGGCCGCAGCAGCCGCACCTACCTACCCACCCACCTCACGGCCGGACAGCTTGGCTTACTTGGCGCTGAGGCTGACCTCACCGCACCTCACGCTACGCAACGCTACAGGTTCGGTTCGCTCAGCTTAGGCTTAGAGCTTAAGCGCCCAGGTCGGATTACGACGTTGGTTCACCTTCGGGCGCCACACTTTGGGTGTAAAGGTCGCGTCGGGTCGTCGGCACGCCGCAAAAACAAAAGCGAAGCCACAGGACAACGCCGACAAACGGGCAGCACGACCACGACCAGATACCGAGACACACGGACCACCCACCGGCCAAAGGGCACCAAACAACAAACCAGAGCACCACGTGTCGACCAGAGCAACCCGCCGCTCACGCGACGTGGCTGGCACCGAAGGGCCGCCGCAACTGCGCTTTCCGCGCCGGGCCGGATGCACGTGCGGCAACACCACCACCGCACACAGCCGCTGTTCAACATCAACCAACAACACGCCGCGGTCGCAGCCTCAACGCCAGCACACGTTTGCACCACCATTCACACGCACCGCACAAACAGCTGTCGCCGACAACACAAACACACCGCAACGACGCCGCCGCCCCTACTTGTGCCGGCCACCCACCCCACCGACGGCGCACCTGTCGCCGGCCGGCAGTCGACACGGGAAACGCACACCGCCACTTCGCTCGCGCGCACGCCACCAACCAGTCGTCGTCTCCAAAACAACAAACAAACAAACATAGGGCAGGCAACAAATCGCCTCGCACGAACCGTCCACAAAACTATCAAAGCACAGCCTCTGGCTAACGGCCACGACGCAGCGGCACGCTGCTCCTTTCCCCGCCCCCACTCGATTCACGAAGGCACGCGACACCGCCAACGACGGCCTCGCTTCCCGCAACCGACACCTTTCCGCCACTACGCACAGCCGCACCCGACGCCCGTGCCAACGACACAACTACTGCACTATCCACCGCCGCCTCCCCCTTCCCGTCGTACACACACACAGCCAGCCAGCCAGCCAGCCAGCCAAAACCACACCAACGACCCAAACATGCACGTGCAACGGCACACCCCAACCAGTCAACGTCGACAACCACACGCACGGCTCGAAACCGGCGCCCTTCCACGTTGCCATCAAGCTACACACAAGACACAAGGAACCAACAACAGCAAGCCTGCCCGCCCGCCCCACTCTCACGCCGCAAAAAGCACACCGAAACCGCCAAACGCACATTCCCATCGCACCGACACCGACCGGCTCGCTACCACCACACCTCTCGGCAGCCGTTTCGCAAACATGACACGGCGCGACATGACATCACGACCAACTCTCCTCTCCAGACGCCTTCGGCCGGAGCACAACGCCGCCAATTCGCCACACACACACACACACACACACACACACACACACAGTCGACAGGCGCCCGCCCGCCCGCCCTGCACGACGCCGCGCAGCAAAGGCGCCCGCAAACACATACCTCTCCTCTCTCTCGGCCGCCCGACGCGCCAACCGCCACACCGCCAGCCACTCGCAATTGTGCACTGCCGCCAGCCACACGTCCAACACGCCGCGCCGCCTCCGGCCACCCGCCAGGGGGCGCTCACGTCCGCGACAACAGCGCGGCCCGCCGGGCCAAACCGAACCGAGCCGAGCCGCCCGCCGCTGCTCTGCACATCTTCCTGCGCGCATCAACAAAACGAGGCAAGCGAGCACACCCCGTCACAACGCCACATCACGCAAATGCCGTGCCGACCTCTTGTGTCTACCGCCTAAATTGCACTCACTCACCAGCCGCCCCTTCTTCTTCTTCCTACCTATCTATCTGTGCGTCTGTGTCGGTCCGCGCGTGACGCCTCTCAACATCCGCCGTCGCCGTCCCCGTCCCCGTTTCCGCCCCAATGCCATCGTCGCGCCGCCTCCTCCTCCTCCTCCGCCCCTGTCCGGCCCGCACCACACCATACACCGCTGCTTGTCCCGGCCGTTGCCACCAAAGGCGCCTACCGCAAACGCGCCACGCCGCAGCCCCCGTGCGTGCATCTCCGTGCCGACGCTGCCTCTCTGCCCTCCCGCACGCACTCGACCGACCGACATGCACTGCGTCGACGGCCTCGACAACACAGTCTCTGGCTCCGCACTGCGTCTTCCGGTACGCGCGCTGAAACACGTATGTACTCATTACCAGCGATGGCGAGGCACGACACAATCTCTGACCAGAGCGTTTCTTATCGTCGCTAGTCTGCGCCACACGACACTAGTAGCACGTAGCGGGTCGGCAGGAACAGTTGTCATCTATATGTGGCGGGTCGGGAGAGGTAGTAGTCAGTCGACAGTATTAGCGAGTGGACGGTTGTACTGAGCGGGCGGCGGCGTGCTCTTCTCGCGACTCTGGTCTCCGTTCGGGACGATGCATACTGTTATTACAGGTAAGGTAATGAAGCTGCATTGCGCAAATCTAATACTGTATGTCAATTGTAACTATTTTCTTCACAACAAAATGCCCCAATAATACTTTGTTTCCAAACAAACTTTTTTAAAGTACAACCATTCATTTCCATTTAAATAATATTTCCTACGCATTTCCTCCAACAATCAAAATTAAATGTGAGCCGGCATTCATTGCACGACGCTGTGTACAGGTATCTACAGTTAAGAGCACATATAGATGCAGTTTGTTTTTTCTCTTTTGTCTTTTTTGTTTTTTTTTTTTTTTTTTTTGACGTAACGATCTTTTGCTCTTTTTATTCTAATTTGTACGTACGCTGTTTGTTTAGATTTTTATATTGGTAATGCCACGTAGCGCTCCGCGTGAAAATCACTGCCTGTGCTGTGTGCAGTCTGTGGCTAGTTTGCATTGTTGTTGTCATGAACTGCTATAGCTGGATGTGAACAGCGCGTAGCGTTGCGCAGTTAGGGGTGAGCCGCCAGCACTGGTGCATGTGAGGACAGAGATGGCGGACGTTTCAAATTACATATATTATGACTGGTGATGATATTAAGGGTAAATACATTGTTTGTTGTTCTCTATTAAACATCTTTACTTTGCTAACTATCCCTATCGGTAGTTAGTGCCCTCCGTAGTTTGGAATCTCTTATTTAGCTGGCAGCAGTGGTGCTCGCTGTATTGCAGTAGTTCGAGTAATGAAGATTTTTGTGAGGTAAGTGATTTCCGACAGGTGTACTTTAATGTTACTCAGGGCCATTCTTTTGCAGGGATCTTTGATAGTCAGATTGCGTTGCGCTCAAAATATTGTGTGTCAGTTTAAGCACAGTTTTGTATACATTGTTGTTCAAAGGGGGGCGTTTCAGAATACACAGGGCCGAAGGTCAGCCAGCGCTGCCCTTACAACGTTTATCGGGTTTTCAATTATGTCTGTTGAGATGTTCATGGTTCATTATTTCCATTCATCATATTATCGCGCGTTTCTCATCAATCTTCGTTCGTTCATTTTCTAGGGACGTTAACAACATTCTGGCACATTTTTATCATCATTCACTCACTCACTCACTCACTCACTCACTCACTCACTTACTTACGACTATTTGTGCGGGGAGGTTACACTTGGGTCCATTTCCATTTACATTCAATGTTGATAGACGCCTTTTTTTTTTTTTGTTGTTGTTTTGTTGCTGGCAGGTTACAAAGGGCCTCATTTTATGTTGGTTGCAGCAGCGTTTTTCTCCTTCTTCTAGCGTCTTCCCCGCCCCCGCCCCTCCCGCATCCCTCGGTCTCACCACGTTCACTGACAGCCGCGTCTGCGGCTACACCACAACGGCCCCCTCCCGGCAACCCAT
Organism: Schistocerca cancellata; assembly: GCF_023864275.1. NCBI lineage: Eukaryota > Metazoa > Arthropoda > Insecta > Orthoptera > Acrididae > Schistocerca > Schistocerca cancellata. Next base: position 14,973 of record NW_026046774.1, on the reverse strand, counting down.
TCGTTTTCTCTTCTTTTGCACAAAAACAACGCCGCACGCGCCAGCCGAGCGCAGCGCAAGCCACCCACACCGCGCCCCTCCCCGTCTTTATAGCCTCCGCGTCTTGTTTTCTTCGTTTGCCCCCTCCCATCTCCCGAATGCCATGCCATGCCATGCCAGCAGCGTTACGCGTGCCCCTCCCCTGTCCACACACTACCGCGAAACGAACAGCCTTCCGGGCCACATGCAGGGCACGCCCACCGCCATTCCCGGACGCAATTCTCAAAACAACACACACACACACACACACACAAAAAAATGGCTCTGAGCACTATGGGACTCAACTGCTGTGGTCATAAGTCCCCTAGAACTTAGAACTACTTAAACCTAACTAACCTAAGGACAGCACGCAACACCCAGCCATCACGAGGCAGAGAAAATCCCTGACCCCGCCGGGAATCGAACCCGGGAACCCGGGCGTGGGAAGCGAGAACGCTACCGCACGACCACGAGATGCGGGCCACACACACACACACAATGGCTTTGCACACGAACATAGACGGCACGGGCACTGTCGTACATTCTTCCTCAGAACCATCTCAACGAACGTTACGTTACATACACATCCGGGAAAGCAAAGCAACGCAACGCACAATTCAGCCGTCAAAGGTAACGTTCACCACGGCAGACACTTGCCGCCGCGCCGTTACGCGCATTTCAGTGCGGCTACAATACACCTCCGACACGGGAACGTTCCGTTGCTCTACACTGCGTTTCTCCGTTTTGTTTGGTTTTTTTTCCGTTTTCTCTCTCTCTCTCTCTCTCTCTCTCTCTCTCTCTCTATATATATATTTGTTTTTTCCCCTCTGTCCTTTCCTCCACCATTCTCTCCTCACGTTCTGCCCAGACATTCGACCGATCAGAGGTTCGTTCACCTTTCGGTAACCGTTCTCAGCGCGACGGTGTACCAACGGTATGACGGTATGACGGTATGACGGGTGTTCAAGACGTCCGGTGTACCGCGCCGATCGACAGTTTCCCAGAGGCGACGGATCGGACCACATCACCGACATACACACAAACACGTGTACGCACATTCGCCAAAGCGACCGTCGTCTTCTAGCGTCGCGCTTACTCTACTGTACTGCACTGGACACGCGAGCATGCATCTTCAATGACGACGTCGGTGTGCGTGCGTCGTACGCACACAAGCAGACACAGTCGGTCAGACACGACTATCGAAATCAGAGTCGGGGGAAAGGTACATATCATCGTGCGTGTCGCCCGTACAATGCAATACACAGTGGTGTGTCTCAATGCGCGTTCACATTTAAACGTCACTCACACGCCTCCACGCTGCATTTACAGACACATTTCACCCTCGCCATATATGGCGTGCAAACCGACCCGCAAACGGCCGTCGTTACACACTGACATTCCCAACAATCGCGTGTCGTTTCCACCCGTCACGTAACTAACCGGCACCTCCATCCAAAGGGCACATCACCGATCGCACTTCCCCCCCCCCCCCTCGCAGACAACGACTTGTGCGCACGTGCCTCCATTCCACGTCACACCGTGGCCGCACCCCGCAACACGCGACGCGCCCCATAAACAATCAAATTATTCATCGCATCGGCCACCCCACCCCGTCGCGTCGCAACCAAAGCGGTAGCTATTGCCACCGTCCACCCACTCACACACAAAACAAAACAAAAACAACAACAACAACAATTCCGCCCTTCCCGCAAAGGCCATTTGGTGGCCCTGAAAAGGGCCGTTTTGCCGCTCTCGCAACGGAGGATCTCCTTCCATTCCAGAGCCACCTCCTTACTTGGAGCTCGTGTACTTGGTCACCGCCTTCGTGCCCTCGCTCACGGCGTGCTTGGCCAGCTCGCCAGGCAGCAACAGCCGCACAGCGGTCTGGATCTCGCGGGACGTGATGGTCGAGCGCTTGTTGTAGTGCGCCAGGCGAGACGCCTCGGCCGCGATGCGCTCGAAAATGTCGTTCACGAAGCTGTTCATGATGCTCATCGCCTTCGACGAGATGCCCGTGTCAGGGTGCACCTGCTTCAGCACCTTGTAGATGTAGATGGCATAGCTCTCCTTCCTCTTGCGCTTCTTCTTCTTGTCGCCCTTCGAAATGTTCTTCTGCGCCTTGCCAGCCTTCTTGGCGGCCTTCCCGCTAGTCTTGGGCGGCATCGCAAACAAACAAGAACGTACGGCAGCAACACCAGCAGCAAGCGCTCCGCTCTAGTCAGCGTCTCCCCACACAGTGGCACCCAGCGCGCCCCGCCGCCGCACCTTTACCAGCTCGCCCCGTTGCGGCCGCCGACCAATGGGCCGCGAGCGCAACCGGCCGCCGCACCCGAGAGCATAAAGGACCCCCACCCCTGGCGGCGCCGCCACTCCGCTGCTCGACTCGCTGCGGCTCGCACCGTCCTTCGTCTCGTCTCGTTTTTTTACACCACAGCGCATCGCCATGTCCGGACGCGGAAAGGGAGGCAAAGTCAAGGGCAAGTCAAAGTCCCGCTCAAGCAGGGCCGGGCTCCAGTTCCCGGTCGGCAGAATCCACCGCCTCCTGCGCAAGGGAAACTACGCCGAGCGCGTCGGCGCCGGGGCGCCCGTCTACCTCGCCGCCGTCATGGAGTACCTCGCGGCTGAGGTGCTCGAGCTGGCCGGAAACGCGGCCCGCGACAACAAGAAGACGCGCATCATCCCGCGCCACCTGCAGCTTGCCATCCGCAACGACGAGGAGCTCAACAAGCTCCTGTCGGGCGTCACCATCGCACAGGGTGGTGTCCTGCCCAACATCCAGGCCGTCCTGCTGCCAAAGAAGACCGAGAAGAAGGCCTAAACAGAGAGGCCAGGCAATCGGCACGCGGACCCGCCGCCCAGCAGCGCTGCGTGCTCCCCTGCACGCAACGCGCTTTGCCGGCCCGGCTCGGCTCACAACAATCGGCCCTTTTCAGGGCCACCACACAAACCTACGTCCAAAGCAAAATTTCAGTCGTCCTCGCCGCGCTTTGCTTTACTTTACTTTACTTTAACTTAACTTCACTTCCACAGCCGCCGCCGGCAAGAAGACCATACCAACTGCTACGATTGCAGGGGCAGATATTCTGCGAGGTACCTCGGTGTCACGCCTGACATCGAAGTGTCACATAGGGCAACTTGGCACAAACGCTCACGCCAGGATGCAGATCCTGTACCCCTGTTCCCTCGACCCCGCAACAGGGGTAGCGATACTGGAAATATGCGCGCCCTCTATAGGGGCTATGCAGCCAGGTCGACGATGCATCGCCTACAGAAGGGTCCAAAGCAGAGCGCTCTACGACGGGCCTTACACGTCCCCGCGGCAGACCTGCCTACAACCACCCACAACACGATTCCGCGCCCTGGCACAAGCGTTCTACGCCACCGCGCGGAATTCAGAAAATGACTATTACGTCTTGACCCTTGGGCAATATGAACACCACAGGGACAGATGTGCAAGACCCGAGTCGCTACTCCAGCAGTAGCACAAACAGAACACATAATCACTCTCAACAAACAGCAACGTCCGAAAAAGCACACTACCAAAGATAAGAACAACACACAGAAAAGAGGAGCAAATGTCCACAGGCGACAATAACCTCCACCAACTCCCCCTCTAACGGTAGAGGACTAAAGGAAAGAGAGAAGAACAACAAGAAGAGCCGCCGCCATCTTGTCGTCCACAGCCCGTGTGGCCACACACACGTTTCTCTTTTGTTTTTCGTTTGCCTCAAGCACCTCCACGCACGCACAGTCGCCTTCCAAACGACAACGACAGCAATAATCACCAACTGTTAAACGAGCGTGTCGACACACCGCCCTCCACTCCCGCGCGCCCCATACAAACGAAACAGCTGATCCGGCCGCCTATGGGCACGCCTTGCCTCGGCAACTCCAACGCCGCCGCAAACACACAGCCAAAACCACGCAAATATTCACCGCCTCTCGCACAACAACAACAACAACAACAACAACAACACACAGCCCGGCGTCTCCATCGATCGATAAACAAAACAAACACACAACGCCCTCTCTCGCGCGCGCGCGCACGCACACACACACACACACACACACACACACACACACACACACACACACACAGCCACAAGACCCGCTTCCTTTCCTTTCTCCCAGTCACGTCACGTCAGTCAAACGCAAACGAAATGAAGAATGAAAGAAACAAGGCAGGCAGGCAACACACGCAGCAACAACACAGACTCTTTCGCACTTTTCAATTTCCGAACAGTGTGGTGGCCCTGAAAAGGGCCGTTTTCGTCTCTCCCACGGCCGCGGGAAGGCCAACGCGGCACAGCACACCGGCTGCGACGCGCCTAACCGCCGAAACCGTACAGGGTGCGCCCCTGCCTCTTCAGGGCGTACACCACGTCCATGGCCGTCACAGTCTTGCGCTTGGCGTGCTCAGTGTACGTCACCGCGTCGCGGATCACGTTCTCCAGGAACACCTTCAGCACTCCGCGGGTCTCCTCGTAGATCAGACCAGAGATGCGCTTCACGCCGCCCCTGCGAGCCAGGCGGCGGATCGCGGGCTTCGTGATGCCCTGGATGTTGTCGCGCAACACCTTGCGGTGCCGCTTGGCGCCACCCTTGCCGAGCCCCTTTCCTCCCTTGCCGCGGCCAGTCATCTCTTCTAAATCCTCAAAAAGCTCAAGGCAAGCAAAGCGTCTGCTGCAGCGGCTGGCTCCTCACCCGGCGCTAGCGAGTCGGCTACGGTCTGCGCCCGGCGCACGCGCCAGCCCCCCTATATAGACTCTGGCCCGCCCTCCCCCCACCACGCGCAACCGAGGGCATATAAGCGCACCACGGTGGCTGGCGCGCGCCCGTGTCGTCAAGGCAGCACCCGACGCAGCACCTCGCTCGCCTCCACGCCGCTCCGCTAACCGCTACCGCTATGGCCCGCACAAAGCAAACGGCCCGCAAGTCCACCGGCGGAAAGGCGCCGCGCAAACAGCTCGCCACCAAGGCGGCGAGGAAGAGCGCGCCCGCCACCGGCGGCGTCAAGAAGCCCCACCGCTACAGGCCGGGCACCGTCGCCCTGCGAGAAATCAGGCGCTACCAGAAGAGCACAGAGCTGCTCATCCGCAAGCTGCCATTCCAGCGCCTAGTGCGCGAGATCGCCCAGGACTTCAAGACCGACCTGCGCTTCCAGAGCTCCGCGGTCATGGCCCTGCAGGAGGCCAGCGAGGCCTACCTCGTCGGCCTCTTCGAAGACACCAACCTGTGCGCAATCCACGCCAAGCGCGTCACCATCATGCCCAAGGACATCCAGCTCGCGCGCCGCATCCGCGGCGAGCGCGCCTAAACACCGCGCCAGCCGCTGGGCACCGCCCACGCACGCAACAAACAAAACGGCCCTTTTAAGGGCCACTAACATCACTCCGTCGCGAGCAAACTTTGTCGGTCGCCTCTCGCCCCACAACCACAGAACCAAAGACAAAACACCACTTCCACTTCCCGTCCGTCCGCCACAGCCGCTCTCCCCTGCCAGCTTGCTGGCGCGCGCAACAATCAACATCATGCCTCCCCGGCGCGGCGCTCAAAGCGCACAATACCCATCGGCCGACGCCGTCAACCACACGGCCGGCCGCCGCTTCGTTTCGAAAAGAAAACGAAACAAAAAGCCAGGCACGTCCAACGCCACCGACCCTTTCCACATCTCAACGTCCCCCGCCCCCGTTGCAAGAACACACACACAAGACAAGACACATCCGAGAAGACGGCAGGCAGGCCAACCAAAGTATTCAAACAACATGACACAAAACCAACCGTCGGCCGGCCGCGACCAAAAAAAAAAAACGGCGACAATCAACCGCAACGACAAAACCGCTACCGCCGCCCGCACCCGCCACCGACCCCCCCCCCCGCAATCCAACCACCACGGCACGCAAACAGTATCCACACACGGGCATACAGAAACGCCAGACGACACAACCACACCGCAACACAAACACGACAATCAAAACCTTCCCGACGTGCTTTGATGGCCCTGAGAAGGGCCGTTTTGGGCCGCGCGTCTGTTGCGCGCCACTAGACGACGGGGACGGGGGGTGCGGACGACGGAGTCAACCGCCAACCCTTCCTTTCCCATTCCTCTCTACTTCTTCTTCTTGGGCGAAGCCTTCGCCTTAGACGGCGTCGTCGCCTTCTTCGGGCGCGGCGCCTTCGGCTTCTTCGTCGGAACCTTGGCGGCCTTCTTCGCCTTCGACGGCGACTTGGCCTTGGCCGGCTTGGCAGCAGCCGCCTTCTTCGCACCGGCGGGAGCGGCCGACGCCGCAGACGCCTTCTTGGCGGCGCCCGCCTTCCGACCAGTCGCCGCCTTCACGCCACCAGCCTTCTTTGCGCCGGCCGCACGGGCGCCCTTCTTCTCCTTGCTGGCCGGAGCGGCGCGCTTCTTCTTGGCACCGCCAGCACGAGCCTTGCCGCCCTCAGCCGCCCCGCCGCCGGCGCCGGCAAGCTTGAAAGAGCCGGACGCGCCCTTCCCCTTCGTCTGCACCAGCTCGCCCGCCACCACGGCCGACTTGAGGTACTTCTTGATAAACGGCGCCAGCTTCTCCGCGTCCAGCTTGTAGTGCGCGGCAATGTACTTCTTGATCGCCTGCAGCGACGATCCGCCGCGCTCCTTCAGACTCTTGATGGCGGCCGTCACCATCTCAGAGGTGCGCGGGTGCGCAGGCTTGGCGCGCGGCTTCTTCGCAGACGACGCAGACTTTGCCTTCTTCGTAGTGCCGGTGGCGGCGGGTGCCGCAGCAGTCTCGTTCGTAGCCGCCTGATCTGCCATTTCGACGACGCGCGTTAACACACAGCGAGCAGCGAGAGCGAGAGGAGACACGCAGCGAGCGGAGCGCACAGCAGAGGAATAGCCGCCTCGACGCACAGGCCCAGCCAGTGTCGCGGGCGGGCGCGGACGGCCGAGAGAGCGGCCGCCACTCTGCGCGCCGCCGCGCCGCGCCTCCCGCGCTTGCTACCGCCCAACGTCCGACAGCCTGTGCGGAGCAGCCCCACACCTGCGCCACAACCACCCGCGCCTTTCAAACCACCGAGGATGGGGCTACACACAGCCACACCACAGTCGCCAACCAGTCGCCACGGCAGCGCCGCAAACCACGGCCAAACTGCAGCCACCGCGCGCTACAGCCTGGGTCGGCCCGCCGAGAATCGCCGCCCACGCCCAAATGCCGCCCCCACAGCCCCAGCCGGCGACCGGCCACAATGGCCAAACCTTCGGCAAAAGCCCCGCACCGTCGCCGCGGCAGCCCGGCCAGCGCGGCCGGCGCCACAGCCACACAAGCGGAGGCGTGCGGCGATGACGGCCGTGCAAACGCACCTCCGCCGCCCCATCGCCCTCCCACCGTTTCCCGATCGGCCCGCAGCCGTCGGGCCACGTCCTCCTCCTCTCGCCCGCCAACATTCACAGCCCTTTCGTTCGTTTCCCAACAATTTCAATTGTGCCCGCCGCAAAAACGGGCGCCGCCTGCAAAGCAACATGCTCCGCCGGAGCGCCCCTCGCCGCTTACGAGCCAACCCCTCGCCCGAGGCAAACCCGAAATCCGCAACTACAGACCAACCCAATCTGCCGTCAGCACACACGACAGCCAACATCACGCGTTACGAGTTAGACATTAGGTTCACACGTCTCGGTTAGGTTCGGTGGACGTGGGTTAGGTTAAGGGCACTTGGGTTAGGTTAAGCATTCAAAACACACGTCAGGCGTCAGAGGTTAGGTTAGGTTACGTTACATTAAGGTTAGGTTAGGGGCACCTCGGTTAGGTTAAGGGTCGGTGTTAGGTTAAGCGTCAAACTTAGGTTAAGCATTCAAACACACGTCGGGCGTCAGAGGTTAGGTTAGGTTAGGTTAGGTTAAGGCCACTTGGGTTAGGTTAAGCCTCAAACTTAGGTTAAGCATTCAAACACACGTCGGGCGTCAGGTGGCCGCAGCAGCCGCACCTACCTACCCACCCACCTCACGGCCGGACAGCTTGGCTTACTTGGCGCTGAGGCTGACCTCACCGCACCTCACGCTACGCAACGCTACAGGTTCGGTTCGCTCAGCTTAGGCTTAGAGCTTAAGCGCCCAGGTCGGATTACGACGTTGGTTCACCTTCGGGCGCCACACTTTGGGTGTAAAGGTCGCGTCGGGTCGTCGGCACGCCGCAAAAACAAAAGCGAAGCCACAGGACAACGCCGACAAACGGGCAGCACGACCACGACCAGATACCGAGACACACGGACCACCCACCGGCCAAAGGGCACCAAACAACAAACCAGAGCACCACGTGTCGACCAGAGCAACCCGCCGCTCACGCGACGTGGCTGGCACCGAAGGGCCGCCGCAACTGCGCTTTCCGCGCCGGGCCGGATGCACGTGCGGCAACACCACCACCGCACACAGCCGCTGTTCAACATCAACCAACAACACGCCGCGGTCGCAGCCTCAACGCCAGCACACGTTTGCACCACCATTCACACGCACCGCACAAACAGCTGTCGCCGACAACACAAACACACCGCAACGACGCCGCCGCCCCTACTTGTGCCGGCCACCCACCCCACCGACGGCGCACCTGTCGCCGGCCGGCAGTCGACACGGGAAACGCACACCGCCACTTCGCTCGCGCGCACGCCACCAACCAGTCGTCGTCTCCAAAACAACAAACAAACAAACATAGGGCAGGCAACAAATCGCCTCGCACGAACCGTCCACAAAACTATCAAAGCACAGCCTCTGGCTAACGGCCACGACGCAGCGGCACGCTGCTCCTTTCCCCGCCCCCACTCGATTCACGAAGGCACGCGACACCGCCAACGACGGCCTCGCTTCCCGCAACCGACACCTTTCCGCCACTACGCACAGCCGCACCCGACGCCCGTGCCAACGACACAACTACTGCACTATCCACCGCCGCCTCCCCCTTCCCGTCGTACACACACACAGCCAGCCAGCCAGCCAGCCAGCCAAAACCACACCAACGACCCAAACATGCACGTGCAACGGCACACCCCAACCAGTCAACGTCGACAACCACACGCACGGCTCGAAACCGGCGCCCTTCCACGTTGCCATCAAGCTACACACAAGACACAAGGAACCAACAACAGCAAGCCTGCCCGCCCGCCCCACTCTCACGCCGCAAAAAGCACACCGAAACCGCCAAACGCACATTCCCATCGCACCGACACCGACCGGCTCGCTACCACCACACCTCTCGGCAGCCGTTTCGCAAACATGACACGGCGCGACATGACATCACGACCAACTCTCCTCTCCAGACGCCTTCGGCCGGAGCACAACGCCGCCAATTCGCCACACACACACACACACACACACACACACACACAGTCGACAGGCGCCCGCCCGCCCGCCCTGCACGACGCCGCGCAGCAAAGGCGCCCGCAAACACATACCTCTCCTCTCTCTCGGCCGCCCGACGCGCCAACCGCCACACCGCCAGCCACTCGCAATTGTGCACTGCCGCCAGCCACACGTCCAACACGCCGCGCCGCCTCCGGCCACCCGCCAGGGGGCGCTCACGTCCGCGACAACAGCGCGGCCCGCCGGGCCAAACCGAACCGAGCCGAGCCGCCCGCCGCTGCTCTGCACATCTTCCTGCGCGCATCAACAAAACGAGGCAAGCGAGCACACCCCGTCACAACGCCACATCACGCAAATGCCGTGCCGACCTCTTGTGTCTACCGCCTAAATTGCACTCACTCACCAGCCGCCCCTTCTTCTTCTTCCTACCTATCTATCTGTGCGTCTGTGTCGGTCCGCGCGTGACGCCTCTCAACATCCGCCGTCGCCGTCCCCGTCCCCGTTTCCGCCCCAATGCCATCGTCGCGCCGCCTCCTCCTCCTCCTCCGCCCCTGTCCGGCCCGCACCACACCATACACCGCTGCTTGTCCCGGCCGTTGCCACCAAAGGCGCCTACCGCAAACGCGCCACGCCGCAGCCCCCGTGCGTGCATCTCCGTGCCGACGCTGCCTCTCTGCCCTCCCGCACGCACTCGACCGACCGACATGCACTGCGTCGACGGCCTCGACAACACAGTCTCTGGCTCCGCACTGCGTCTTCCGGTACGCGCGCTGAAACACGTATGTACTCATTACCAGCGATGGCGAGGCACGACACAATCTCTGACCAGAGCGTTTCTTATCGTCGCTAGTCTGCGCCACACGACACTAGTAGCACGTAGCGGGTCGGCAGGAACAGTTGTCATCTATATGTGGCGGGTCGGGAGAGGTAGTAGTCAGTCGACAGTATTAGCGAGTGGACGGTTGTACTGAGCGGGCGGCGGCGTGCTCTTCTCGCGACTCTGGTCTCCGTTCGGGACGATGCATACTGTTATTACAGGTAAGGTAATGAAGCTGCATTGCGCAAATCTAATACTGTATGTCAATTGTAACTATTTTCTTCACAACAAAATGCCCCAATAATACTTTGTTTCCAAACAAACTTTTTTAAAGTACAACCATTCATTTCCATTTAAATAATATTTCCTACGCATTTCCTCCAACAATCAAAATTAAATGTGAGCCGGCATTCATTGCACGACGCTGTGTACAGGTATCTACAGTTAAGAGCACATATAGATGCAGTTTGTTTTTTCTCTTTTGTCTTTTTTGTTTTTTTTTTTTTTTTTTTTGACGTAACGATCTTTTGCTCTTTTTATTCTAATTTGTACGTACGCTGTTTGTTTAGATTTTTATATTGGTAATGCCACGTAGCGCTCCGCGTGAAAATCACTGCCTGTGCTGTGTGCAGTCTGTGGCTAGTTTGCATTGTTGTTGTCATGAACTGCTATAGCTGGATGTGAACAGCGCGTAGCGTTGCGCAGTTAGGGGTGAGCCGCCAGCACTGGTGCATGTGAGGACAGAGATGGCGGACGTTTCAAATTACATATATTATGACTGGTGATGATATTAAGGGTAAATACATTGTTTGTTGTTCTCTATTAAACATCTTTACTTTGCTAACTATCCCTATCGGTAGTTAGTGCCCTCCGTAGTTTGGAATCTCTTATTTAGCTGGCAGCAGTGGTGCTCGCTGTATTGCAGTAGTTCGAGTAATGAAGATTTTTGTGAGGTAAGTGATTTCCGACAGGTGTACTTTAATGTTACTCAGGGCCATTCTTTTGCAGGGATCTTTGATAGTCAGATTGCGTTGCGCTCAAAATATTGTGTGTCAGTTTAAGCACAGTTTTGTATACATTGTTGTTCAAAGGGGGGCGTTTCAGAATACACAGGGCCGAAGGTCAGCCAGCGCTGCCCTTACAACGTTTATCGGGTTTTCAATTATGTCTGTTGAGATGTTCATGGTTCATTATTTCCATTCATCATATTATCGCGCGTTTCTCATCAATCTTCGTTCGTTCATTTTCTAGGGACGTTAACAACATTCTGGCACATTTTTATCATCATTCACTCACTCACTCACTCACTCACTCACTCACTCACTTACTTACGACTATTTGTGCGGGGAGGTTACACTTGGGTCCATTTCCATTTACATTCAATGTTGATAGACGCCTTTTTTTTTTTTTGTTGTTGTTTTGTTGCTGGCAGGTTACAAAGGGCCTCATTTTATGTTGGTTGCAGCAGCGTTTTTCTCCTTCTTCTAGCGTCTTCCCCGCCCCCGCCCCTCCCGCATCCCTCGGTCTCACCACGTTCACTGACAGCCGCGTCTGCGGCTACACCACAACGGCCCCCTCCCGGCAACCCATTCGTTTTCTCTTCTTTTGCACAAAAACAACGCCGCACGCGCCAGCCGAGCGCAGCGCAAGCCACCCACACCGCGCCCCTCCCCGTCTTTATAGCCTCCGCGTCTTGTTTTCTTCGTTTGCCCCCTCCCATCTCCCGAATGCCATGCCATGCCATGCCAGCAGCGTTACGCGTGCCCCTCCCCTGTCCACACACTACCGCGAAACGAACAGCCTTCCGGGCCACATGCAGGGCACGCCCACCGCCATTCCCGGACGCAATTCTCAAAACAACACACACACACACACACACACACACAATGGCTTTGCACACGAACATAGACGGCACGGGCACTGTCGTACATTCTTCCTCAGAACCATCTCAACGAACGTTACGTTACATACACATCCGGGAAAGCAAAGCAACGCAACGCACAATTCAGCCGTCAAAGGTAACGTTCACCACGGCAGACACTTGCCGCCGCGCCGTTACGCGCATTTCAGTGCGGCTACAATACACCTCCGACACGGGAACGTTCCGTTGCTCTACACTGCGTTTCTCCGTTTTGTTTGGTTTTTTTTCCGTTTTCTCTCTCTCTCTCTCTCTCTCTCTCTCTCTCTCTCTATATATATATTTGTTTTTTCCCCTCTGTCCTTTCCTCCACCATTCTCTCCTCACGTTCTGCCCAGACATTCGACCGATCAGAGGTTCGTTCACCTTTCGGTAACCGTTCTCAGCGCGACGGTGTACCAACGGTATGACGGTATGACGGTATGACGGGTGTTCAAGACGTCCGGTGTACCGCGCCGATCGACAGTTTCCCAGAGGCGACGGATCGGACCACATCACCGACATACACACAAACACGTGTACGCACATTCGCCAAAGCGACCGTCGTCTTCTAGCGTCGCGCTTACTCTACTGTACTGCACTGGACACGCGAGCATGCATCTTCAATGACGACGTCGGTGTGCGTGCGTCGTACGCACACAAGCAGACACAGTCGGTCAGACACGACTATCGAAATCAGAGTCGGGGGAAAGGTACATATCATCGTGCGTGTCGCCCGTACAATGCAATACACAGTGGTGTGTCTCAATGCGCGTTCACATTTAAACGTCACTCACACGCCTCCACGCTGCATTTACAGACACATTTCACCCTCGCCATATATGGCGTGCAACCGACCCGCAAACGGCCGTCGTTACACACTGACATTCCCAACAATCGCGTGTCGTTTCCACCCGTCACGTAACTAACCGGCACCTCCATCCAAAGGGCACATCACCGATCGCACTTCCCCCCCCCCCCCCTCGCAGACAACGACTTGTGCGCACGTGCCTCCATTCCACGTCACACCGTGGCCGCACCCCGCAACACGCGACACGCGACGCGCCCCATAAACAATCAAATTATTCTCATCGCATCGGCCACCCCACCCCGTCGCGTCGCAACCAAAGCGGTAGCTATTGCCACCGTCCACCCACTCACACACAAAACAAAACAAAAACAACAACAACAACAATTCCGCCCTTCCCGCAAAGGCCATTTGGTGGCCCTGAAAAGGGCCGTTTTGCCGCTCTCGCAACGGAGGATCTCCTTCCATTCCAGAGCCACCTCCTTACTTGGAGCTCGTGTACTTGGTCACCGCCTTCGTGCCCTCGCTCACGGCGTGCTTGGCCAGCTCGCCAGGCAGCAACAGCCGCACAGCGGTCTGGATCTCGCGGGACGTGATGGTCGAGCGCTTGTTGTAGTGCGCCAGGCGAGACGCCTCGGCCGCGATGCGCTCGAAAATGTCGTTCACGAAGCTGTTCATGATGCTCATCGCCTTCGACGAGATGCCCGTGTCAGGGTGCACCTGCTTCAGCACCTTGTAGATGTAGATGGCATAGCTCTCCTTCCTCTTGCGCTTCTTCTTCTTGTCGCCCTTCGAAATGTTCTTCTGCGCCTTGCCAGCCTTCTTGGCGGCCTTCCCGCTAGTCTTGGGCGGCATCGCAAACAAACAAGAACGTACGGCAGCAACACCAGCAGCAAGCGCTCCGCTCTAGTCAGCGTCTCCCCACACAGTGGCACCCAGCGCGCCCCGCCGCCGCACCTTTACCAGCTCGCCCCGTTGCGGCCGCCGACCAATGGGCCGCGAGCGCAACCGGCCGCCGCACCCGAGAGCATAAAGGACCCCCACCCCTGGCGGCGCCGCCACTCCGCTGCTCGACTCGCTGCGGCTCGCACCGTCCTTCGTCTCGTCTCGTTTTTTTACACCACAGCGCATCGCCATGTCCGGACGCGGAAAGGGAGGCAAAGTCAAGGGCAAGTCAAAGTCCCGCTCAAGCAGGGCCGGGCTCCAGTTCCCGGTCGGCAGAATCCACCGCCTCCTGCGCAAGGGAAACTACGCCGAGCGCGTCGGCGCCGGGGCGCCCGTCTACCTCGCCGCCGTCATGGAGTACCTCGCGGCTGAGGTGCTCGAGCTGGCCGGAAACGCGGCCCGCGACAACAAGAAGACGCGCATCATCCCGCGCCACCTGCAGCTTGCCATCCGCAACGACGAGGAGCTCAACAAGCTCCTGTCGGGCGTCACCATCGCACAGGGTGGTGTCCTGCCCAACATCCAGGCCGTCCTGCTGCCAAAGAAGACCGAGAAGAAGGCCTAAACAGAGAGGCCAGGCAATCGGCACGCGGACCCGCCGCCCAGCAGCGCTGCGTGCTCCCCTGCACGCAACGCGCTTTGCCGGCCCGGCTCGGCTCACAACAATCGGCCCTTTTCAGGGCCACCACACAAACCTACGTCCAAAGCAAAATTTCAGTCGTCCTCGCCGCGCTTTGCTTTACTTTACTTTACTTTAACTTAACTTCACTTCCACAGCCGCCGCCGGCAAGAAGACCATACCAACTGCTACGATTGCAGGGGCAGATATTCTGCGAGGTACCTCGGTGTCACGCCTGACATCGAAGTGTCACATAGGGCAACTTGGCACAAACGCTCACGCCAGGATGCAGATCCTGTACCCCTGTTCCCTCGACCCCGCAACAGGGGTAGCGATACTGGAAATATGCGCGCCCTCTATAGGGGCTATGCAGCCAGGTCGACGATGCATCGCCTACAGAAGGGTCCAAAGCAGAGCGCTCTACGACGGGCCTTACACGTCCCCGCGGCAGACCTGCCTACAACCACCCACAACACGATTCCGCGCCCTGGCACAAGCGTTCTACGCCACCGCGCGGAATTCAGAAAATGACTATTACGTCTTG